>NC_134890.1:28672969-28682969 GCF_041734735.1 Babylonia areolata | reverse complement strand
TTTTAAAATCAAAACTAGCTAAGTAACTGACTGACTAGAAGAAGAAGGAGGAGGACAACTAAGAAGAAGGGGAAGAAGAACTAACCAACTAACTAACTAACTAACTAACCAACCAACTAACCAACCAACTAACCAACTAACCAACTAACCAACCAACTAACTAACCGACCGACCAACCAACCAACTAACTAACCAACTGACCGACCGACTAAGTAACTAAGTAACTAACTAAGTAACTAAGTAACTAACCAACTAACTAACCAACTAACTAACCAACTAACTAACTAACCAACCAACTAACTAACTAACTAACTAACTAACCAACCAACTAACTAACCAACTGACTGACTGACTGACTGACTGACTGACTGACTGACCGACAGACTGACTAACTAACTAACTAACTAACAAACTAACTAACTACGTAAATGAATGAATCAAAGATAGATAGATAGATAGATGGATAGACAGATAGATAGTAAATGAAAAGGAAAAAGAGGGTAAGGGAGGAGTTGAAAGGCCAGCTGGGCGAAGCAGGACCGATGAAAGATGGAATGAAAGATTAAGATTCGAAATAAATCGCAGCATAAATTGAAAGGACTTCGTAAACAGGAAGTCGCTAATTTCACAACTGATAATGAAAATAGCAAGTCAAATACATCAGCGTTTCCAGTGACTGTAGATACCTCATGCAAGTTCAACACCAGAAACATCGACGGTCACAACAGAAATCAGCAGCAGCAGCTGCAGTAGTAGAGTTAACGCTGTTACTGCCCTTCTTCTTCTTCTTCTTCTTTCTTCTTCTTCTTTCTTCTTCTTCTTCTTCTTCTTTCTTCTTCTTCTTCTTCTTCTTCTTCTTTCTTCTTCTTTCTTCTTCTTCTTCTTCTTTCTTCTTTTCTTTCTTCTTCTTCTTCTCCAGGTTCACATCTATTCTTAGCCGCTCCTTCCCAGACATATTTCCCCCCAATGGGACTGAATCGCAGTGGGGAGGAGGGCTAAAGGAAAGGAGGGGACTGGTTCCTGTGGTTCCCCAGCAGTGTACAGCAGTGGAAAGCAAGCAGCATCCAAGAGGAGGGAGGAAGAGGGAGGAGGAGGAGGAGGAGGGCGGGGAGGCAGGGGAGACTACCTCGCAGGCTTTCGATTCATCGGCCGCTGGGCCGAAGAAAATAAACTTCCATCTTTCATAATCCGCCAGGCCCGGGGAGGCAAAATCGATGCGGGGTGTCACTTTGCTGCCCTTGTCCCGGACAGCAGGGAAGGGAAAAGGAATGCTGACGGGGGAGGAGGGAGGGGTGGGGTGGGGGTGGGGTGAGGGGGGTCGGGGGAGGGGGGGGCGCGGGGGGAGGGTAGAGGAGGGGGGGGGGGGCGGGAGAGGGAATGGGGGACGGAGGAGAAGAAGGGACTTATGGTGGTGGGGAGGGATGGGGGGGTGGAGTAAAGGTAGTGGAAGGGGGTGGGGGGAGTAAAAGGGATGTGGGGGTGGGGGAAGAAGGGACCAATCGGGTGGGAATGGAGGTTGGGGGAAAGGGGGGGGGGGAGGAGATGCTTTGTGGGTGGGTGGGGGGGGGGGAGAGAGGGAGTGATGGTAGGGGGAGAGAGTGGCGGGTGGGGGGGGGGGAGAAAGTGTGGGGATGGGGGAAAGAGGGATTGAGTGTGGCAGAGAGAGAGAGGGTGAAGGGAGTGGGGGGGAGGTAGTGGTGGTGGGCGGAAGAGGGGTGGGGTGGAGTGTGTGTGTGTGTGTGTGTGTGTGTGTGTGTGTGTGTGTGTGTGTGCGAAGAAGAAGAAGAAGAAGAAAAAGAGAGGAGAAGTGAGGGGTGGTATGTCAATCCACAATGTATAGGCACACAGAAGATGAAGTGCGGACGTTAAAGATCCTGTAATCCATGCCAGCATTCGGTGGGGTTGTGAGTTGTGGAAACATGAAAACTGAGTATGCTGCTCACATGGCAAGGTCAAAATCAGCTATGCACGCAAAAGCCCACTTGTTCACACGAGTGAACGCAGAAGTTGCAGCCAACGAACACAGAAGAAGAAGAAGAAGAACAACAACAACAATGATAATCATGATAATAATAATAAGAAAAACAACAGCAAGAAGAAGAAGAAGAAGGCCAAGACCAAGACCAAGAAGAAGAAGAAGCAGAAGAAGAAGAAGAAGAAGAAGAAGAAGAAGAAGACCAAGAAGAAGAAGACCAAGAAGAAGAAGAAGTTAACAGTCCAGCGTCTCTCAAAGACGCTACTTTTCCTGCTGGACCCGCGAGAAACAGTGCGTAATTCTTCTGCTTGCTGTCGTGTACTTTAGCGTGTGCACGCAAGAACAAATACGCACGTTAAAGATCCCTTAATCCATGTCTGTGCTATTACCCCCCCTCCCCCGTACCCCCTTCCCCCCCCCCCCTTTTTTTTTAACCGAATCTGTATGGTTGCTGGAGAGACTGAGTGAAACTGGTATGTAACGTTGGCAAGAGCGAATGCTACGTGGAAGATCTACTCCACGAACGAGGAAGAAGGAGCAGCAGAAGGAGGAGGAGGAGGAGGAGAAGAAGAGGAGGAGGGGGAGGAGGAGGGGGAAGAGGAGGAGGAGGAGCAGGAGGGGAAAGGAGGAGGGGAGGAGAAGAAGAAGAGAGGAGGGGGAGGAGGAGGGGAGGGGAAAAGAAAAAGAGAAAAAGAAGAAGGAGGAGGAGGAGGAGCAGGAGGGGGAAGAGGAGGAGGAGGAGGAGGAGAAGAAGAGGAGGAGGGGGAGGAGGAGGGGAGGAGAAAAGAAAAAGAGAAAAAGAAGAAGAAGAAGGAGGAGGAGGAGCAGGAGGGGGAAGAGGAGGGGGAGGAGAAGAAGAAGAAGGAGGAGGAGAAGAAAAAGAAGAAGAAGAAGAGGAGGGGGAGGAGGAGGGGAGGGGAAAAGAAGAGAAAAAGAAGAAGAAGGAGGAGGAAAAGGAGGAGGAGGAGGAGAAGAAGAAGAAGAAGGAGGAGGAACAGGAGGAGGAGGAGGAGGAGGAGAAGAAGAAGGAGGAGGAGGAACAGGAGGAGGAGGAGGGGGAGAAGAAGAACAAGAAGAAGAAGAAGATGATTATGATGATGATGATGAGAAGAAGAAGAAGGAGGAGGAGAAGAAGAAGGAGGAGGAGGATGGGGAGAAGAAGAAGAACAACAACAATATGATTATGATGATGATGAGGAGAAGAAGAAGAAGAAGAAGAAGAGGAAGAAGAAGAAGAAGAAAGAGGAGGAGGAGAAGGAGGAGGAGAAGAAGAAGGAGGAGGAGAAGAAGAAGAAGGAGGAGGAGGGGGGAGAAGGAGAAAAGGAACAACAAGAAGATGATTATGATGATGATATTGAGGAGAAGAAGAAGAAGAAGGAGGAGGATGAGGAGGAGGAGGAGGAGGAGGAGGAGGAGGAGGGGGATGGGGATGGGGGTGAGGAGGCAGTGCCCTTCCGCGACTTGTAATGCAGTGCGTTGACATCGGTTGTCATCGATGACATTTTTCAGTTTGGTTTGATGATGAAAGTGGTCCGTGGTTTCTTGAATCAGAATCAGAATCAATTTTAACTGTCAGTTGAACCTTCAGCTTTACATCACACAAGAAAGAAGTGGAAAAAAGTAAAAAGAGCACCCCCTTCCCACCCCTAAAACCCTCACAAAGACAACAAAAAATAACACTGTAACAAAACAAGAAAAACCTAATGTGGAGTGATGGCCTAGAGGTAACACGTCCGCCTAGGAGCGAGAGAATCTTAGCGCGCTGGTTCGAATCACGGCTCAGCCGCCGATATTTCCTCCCCCTCCACTAGACCTTGAGTGGTGGTCTGGACGCTAGTCATTCGGATGAGACGATAAACCGAGGTCCCGTGTGCAACATGCGCTTAGTGCACGTAAAAGAACCCACGGCAACAAAAAGGGTTGTTCCTGGCACAATTCAGTAGAAAAATCTACTTCGATAAGAAAAGCAAATAAAACTGCACGCAGTAAAAAAAAAAAAAAAAAAAAAAAAATGGGTGGCGCTGTAGTGTAGCGACGCGCTCTCCATGGGGACAGTAGACCGAATTTCACACAGAGAAATCTGTTGTGATAAAAAGAAATACAAATACAAATAATAAAAGAAAGAAGCAAATCAAGACCAAAACAAAAGAACGTGTACACCATTCAAACTGAAAAAAACGAACAAAAAAACCCCCAGGAGATTGAAATTAAAGACTGAACGAACCAAAAGCAAAGCAAAACCAAATCAAACACGATGAATTATTCATCTGGGAGGTGATGTTTCTGACAGCAACAGCAGTGTTGCTGGTATCCTGTGTGTTTCTGACGGCTCTCGTTGCTAAGACCTTTCCCAGCTTCCGGTACAGATCTGACTTTTTGGGGTTTCGTTTTAGTGCGTGCGCGCGCGAGCGCGCGCGCGCGTGTGTGTGTGTGTGTGTGCGTCTGTGTGTGTGTGTGTGTGTGTGCGTGTGTGTGTGTGTGTTTGTGTGTGCGTCTGTGCGTGTGTGTGTGCGCACGCGTCTGTGTGTGTGTGTGTGTGTGTGTGTGTGTGTGTGTCTCAATGTGTCTGCCTGTGTGTGTGTGTGTGCGTCTGTGTGTGTGTGTGTGTGTGTGTGTGTGTGTGTGTGTGAGCGTGTGTGTGTGTGTGTGTGTGTTTGTGTGTGTGGATGTGTGTGTGTGTGTGGATGTGTGTGTGTGTGTGTTTGTGTGTGCGTCTGTGTGTGTGTGTGTGTGTGTGTGTGTGCGCGCGCACGCGTCTGTGTGTCTGTGTGTGTCTGTGTGTGTGTGTGCGCGCGCGCACGCGTCTGTGTGTCTGTGTGTGTGTGTGTGTGTGTGTGCGCGCGCGCACGCGTCTGTGTGTGTGTGTGTGTGCGCGCGCGCGTGATTTTACTTCTGAAATGGAGTATGACGTGAAAGTCCTGCTGGGTGCAGGCTGCTGCTGTGTGTGCACGGGCTGTACTGTTAACGTGGGGCCTGCTTGCCTTGTCTGCCGACATCCCCACCTCCTCAACACACCCCTTTCCTCCTCCTTCTCCTCCTCCTACACACACACACACACACACACACACACACACACACACACAAGAACATACACACGCACATACAGACACACATACGCATGCACACACACACAGAAACGCACACACAAACGCACACACACACACACACACACAAACGCACACACACACACACACACACACACACACACACACACACACGCACAAACACACACACACACACACACAAACGCACACACAGAGAACAACACACAAACAAACACATACATACAAATACACACCCACGCACGGACACACACGTACGCATACACACATACACACTCGCATGGACACGTACGCATACACACATACACATACACACACTCACGCCTGTGCATACACAGGGATACGTACACACACAGACACAGACACACACACACACACACGCACACACACACGCGCACACACACGCACACACACACACACGTAGCCCCCGCATCCTCCCCCGGGGCACCCCCTGAGAGACACAGAGAGAGAGAGAGAGAGAGAGAGAGAATTCTCGTCCACTCCTTGATCACATTGTGTCTATTAGTCAACGTTAGCGTTCCTTGCAGCTGTGATCTCTCTTCGTAGTTAACTATCCGACAGCTGTTGATGAGAATTGTCAATGTCCTCGATATGTGCTGGGCATCACAAGTAAAATATGTCATCGTATTATCATCAGTCTTGCTCTTTCTTGTACTTAAGTGTCCTCGTTAATCCTTGTTTTCCTCGTCCTCGTAGGAAAAGCTGTCATTGTTGTCATTGATGATGATGTTGATCGATATGTACAGTTCTGTTTCCGTGTTTTAAGGCTCTGTGACACTGTGTATTTACGGGTATATTGCATTCATAATTGCCCTCCGTAGAGTAAGATCCTTTTTTCTGGGTGATTTGTTTTATTTATGTCTTCTCTTCTCGTTCTTATTTTCTGACTTACCATTCATCTGTATCGGTCCCAGGAAATCTCATACATTTTTATCTCTCTCTCTCCCTCTCTGGACTTGATAATTGGACCTTTTTTTTATATTTGTAGGGAATATATATTTTGTTTAATGTTCCTAAGAAGTGTGAGTTGCTTTTTGGCAATTTTTGGGGTGTGAGTGTCTATACCTGTGCGATCTATCCATATGTTTGTATCTGCCTGTGTAAGTGTATTATCTCTGGGTTTTTTTTTCTACATATATCTATTGAGTGTACTGTACACAATTTCATAAATTTTTATCTGTGAATCGCTATCTGTCTATATGTTTGTGTCTGTCTGTGTAAGTGTATATCTCTGTCTTTTTCTACATATATATATATATATTGAGTGTAGGATACATAAGTTCATAAATTCTTACACCAAACAATAATAAACTACACACACATATCCCCCCAACACCCCCCCCCCCCCACACACACACACAACACGCGCCTTCCCTTCTGATATTTCCTTCCTTCCTTCCTTCAGAACTCATTCCATATACCTTCCACCACTCGCCTTTTTTCGTCCTTTCTTTCCTTCTTTCTTTCTTTCCTTCTTTCTTTTCTTTCTTTCTTTCTTTCTTTCCTCCTTTCCTTCTTTCTTTTCTTTCTTTCCTTCTTTCCTCCTTTCCTTCTTTCTTTTCTTTCTTTCCTTCTTTCTTTTCTTCTTTCTTTCTTTTCTTTCTTTCTTTTCTTTCTTTCTTTTCTTTCTTTCTTTCTTTCTTTCCTCCTTTCCTTCTTTCTTTTCTTTCTTTCCTCCTTTCCTTCTTTCTTTCTTTCTTTCCTCCTTTCCTTCTTTCTTTTCTTTCTTTCCTCCTTTCCTTCTTTCTTTCTTTCTTTCCTCCTTTCCTTCTTTCTTTTCTTTCTTTCCTTCTTTCTTTTCTTTCTTTCTTTCTTTCCTCCTTTCCTTCTTTCTTTTCTTTCTTTCCTTCTTTCTTTCTTTTCTTTCTTTCGTTCTTTCTTTCCTCCTTTCCTTCTTTCTTTTCTTTCTTTCTTTTTTTCTTTCCTTCTTTCTTTTCTTTCTTTCTTTCTTTCTTTTCTTTCTTTCTTTCTTTCCTCCTTTCCTTCTTTCTTTTCTTTCTTTCCTTCTTTCTTTTCTTTCTTTCCTCCTTTCCTTCTTTCTTTTCTTTCTTTCTTTCTTTCTTTCTTTCCTCCTTTTCTTCTTTCTTTTCTTTCTTTCTTTCTTTTCTTTCTTTCTTTCTTTCTTTCTTTCTTTCCTCCTTTTCTTCTTTCTTTCTTTCTTTTCTTTCTTTCTTTCTTTCTTTCTTTCCTCCTTTTCTTCTTTCTTTTCTTTCTTTCTTTCTTTTCTTTCTTTCTTTCTTTCTTTCTTTTCTTTCTTTTCTTTCTTTCTTTCTTTCTTTCTTTCCTCCTTTTCTTCTTTCTTTCTTTTCTTTCTTTCTTTCTTTCTTTCTTTCCTCCTTTTCTTCTTTCTTTTCTTTCTTTCCTTCTTTCTTTTCTTTCTTTCCTTCTTTCTTTTCTTTCTTTCTTTCCTTCCTACTTTCCTCCTTTCCTTCCGCACACACACACATCTCTCTCTCTCTCTCTCTCTTGAGAGAGAGAGAGAGATTACTAAACAACGTCTCTGTTCTATGACATTCCGCGGAAACAGTCTATGAAAAGGGGCTGGGGGTGGGGTGGGGGTGGGGGTGGGGGCAGACGATTTGTGCGAATTGAAGGCTAAATATGTAATCAACTACAGCGAAGATTACTGTGTTGAAATGCGCAGCAAATATTACACAACGATGCCCGTTGATTGTGTGTCCATAATAAAAGACCGGCTGTGTTGAAATGTAGCCTACAGGCATTACAAAACGTAGAGTGACACGTTTATATCGGTAAATGATGCAACCCGGTAACAGCACAACTATTCTGTCATTAGGGGGAGGGGGGGGATAGTTCCTTGCTAAAGTAGTTTCTCACCTCTTCTAAATCAATGTAAAAAGTTCTGCTGGTGATTACGAAATTTATAGAGAAAAGGATATGATTTCTTCTTCTTCTGGACACATCAGTAATCCGCTGCTCTCCATTTCTTTCTTTTTTTTTTTTTTTTTTTTTTTTTTTTTTTTTTTTGTCTCTAAATAGAATTCATGCCCAAGACTTATGAGAGCGCTAACCCTATGTCCTTCTCCTATTTTTGTGCTACTGTCCATTTATCTGCCAGTTTTTTTCGTGTGTGGGGGACGAGGGGGAGAAAACGGGGTGGGGGTGGGGGCAGGAAGGGGATGGAAGGACTGAAATCAATATTTTAATGGAAGTACAAATATATAAATATAAATATGAATATATATATATATTTGTGTGTGTGTGTGTGTGTGTGTGTGTGTGTGTGTGCACGACAGAGGGAGAGAGAGAGATAAACAGAGACAGAGAGACAGACAGAAACGTAGACAGAGACAGAGACAGGCAGAAATACAGACAGAGATACAGACACACTGAAGCAAAGATAACTGAGAGAGATGGAGATAGAGACAGACAGCAGCAGAGACAGGCACAGAACGAAACAGAGACACAGAAATACAAAGATACAGAGAGAGATGGAGACAGAGACAGACAGCAGCAGAGACAGACACAGAACGAAACAGAGACACAGAAATACAAAGATACAGAGAGAGATGGAGACAGAGACAGACAGCAGCAGAGACAGACAGAACGAAACAGAGACACAGAAATGCAAAGATACAGAGAGAGAGAGAGAGGGAGACAGAGACAGACAGCAACAGAGACAGACAGAACGAGACAGAGACACAGAAATACAAAGATACAGAGAGAGATGGAGACAGAGACAGACAGCAGCAGAGACAGACAGAACGAAACAGAGACACAGAAATACAAAGATACAGAGAGAGAGAGAGAGAGGGAGAGACAGAGACCCACACTGACCCAGTAACCCAATTAAGCGATCATCCATCCTCCTCCCCCTCTTCAACCTCAATTCCTTCCATCTTTGGCCCCCCCCCTCCCTCCCCCGGCCCCTCGTCCCCACCATCCGTGCCCCGATCACACACACACACACACACACAGTGACACACACACACACACACACACACACACACACACACACACACACACACACAGTGACACACACACACACACACAGTGACACACACACACACACACACAGTGACACACACACACACACACACAGTGACACACACACACACATACACACAGAGTGACACACACACACACACACAGAGACACACAGACACAGTCACACACACACACACACACACACACACACACATACACACAGTGACAGACATACACACAGAGTCACACACACACACACACACAGAGTGACACACACACACACACACACACAGAGTGACACACACACACACACACACACACAGAGTGACACACACACACATATATATGTGTATACACACAAACACACAGACACACACACACACACACACACACACACACACACACAGATGGAGTGAATAACAGACAGCATTTTTGCTTTATGACATACTGTGAAAACAGTCTATGAAAAGGTGGATGGGGGGATTGGGAGGGGGGGGGGTGCGGGGGGGGGTGGGTGAGGGGACTGGGGGAGAGGGGTGCGGTGGGGGCGGGGGGGGGGGGAGGAGGGACAGACGGTCAGTACGAAGTGAAGACCACATAATTTCTTATCAGCTACAGAGAAAACTACTGTGCACAGTAAATACTACCCAACGGTGTCCGTTGAGTGTGTCCATGATAAAGACCGACTGAGCTGAAAATTAATGCAGCGAACGAAGGCACAGTTATGTCGGCTGATGATGCAATACGGTGACGACCCAGCAATGCGTGATCAGGAGAAGGATGTTTCCTTGCTAAAGTAGTTCTCATCTCTCTTCTTCTTCGTTCGTGGGTTGCAACCTCTGCGTTTACTCGTATATTACATGAGTGGGCTTTTTACGTGTATGACCGTTTTTACCCCGCCATGAAGGCAGCCATACTCCGTTTTCAGAGGTGTGCATGCAGGGTATGTTCTTGTTTCCATAACCCACCGAACGCTGACATGGATTACAGGATC
>NC_134890.1:28650469-28667969 GCF_041734735.1 Babylonia areolata | reverse complement strand
CACACACACACACACACACAAACATACACACAGACTATCTCTCTCCCTTTCTCTCTCTCTGTCAGTCTCTGTCTGTCTGTCCGTCTCTCTTTAATTTCTGAAGTCATTTGGTGAATTCTGTCTGTTGCATTTATCTTTCGCTAATTGCTTATAAACCCTCCCCCAAACTTCAGATATATGTATAATTATGTGCCCATGGCCGAAATGCATAAAACATTAAACAATATCTCTCTGTCTTTCTCTCTCCCTCCATCTCTCTCTGTCTCTCTCCCTCCCTCTCTATCTGTCTTTATCTGTCTCTGTTTCTTTCATTGATGCAAGATGAGCATTGCCTCCATGACCTTGGTAGAGATATTCATCATGCAAACTGACGTCGTTGATGCTTTTTCCCCCCCTTTTTTTGAGACTTTTTCTTTTGAAGATTTATTTGACGATGTTGATTATGTTCCTAGTAAACTATAACAGCGGTTCACTCTAACATTGTCAGCACGATCAGTTGTAACGGGTCATATGGCCTATACAAGAAAAACAAAACTGCGTTCTTCTCTCTCTCTCTCTCTCTCTCTCTCTGTACCTCTCTCTCCCTCCGGTTTCTCTCTTCCCTCTCTCTATCCTGTTCCTGTCTTCTCTCTCTCCCATCTCTCTCATCATTTCCCACCCCCCCCCCTCTCCCCACTTCGTCCCCCCACCTCTCTCTCTCACACACACTCTGTACCTCTTTCTCCCTCCTCTCTCTCTCTCTCTCTTTCTTCCCACTCTCTATCCTGTTCCTCTCTTCCCTCTCTCCCATCTCTCTCCTCTGTTCCCCCTCCCCCTCTCTCCACATTTCGTCTGTGTGTGTGTGTGTGTGTGTGTGTGTGTGTGTGTGTGTGCGCGCGCGCGTGCATGTGTGTGTGTGCACGCGTGTATGCGTACGTCTGGAATACAGTAGTTTTCCTCCATCACTATACTCACGTTTATCTCCACCCCACCCGCCCCCCAACACACACACACCGCATTTACCGCATTAACTGATTGATAAATTGTGTGTTTTTCATTCGTTCATTCATTTACCATTGCAATTGTGTCTTATAAACCTTCCGGTTTCATGACAATAAAATCTATTCTATTCTATTCTATTCTATTCACACCTCCTCCTCACCCCCTTTCCCTAACCTTGCTCCCCTTACCTGTACAAACAGGGAGGGAGAGACACGGGAGGAGAGAGAGAGAGAGAGAGAGAGAGAGAGAGAGAGAGAGAGAGAGAGAGAGATATCTCAGGAGAGAGATCGATACATGTCTGAGAATAGAGTAAAGAATAAGACGAGGACGGATGAATACAGAATACCTTCTTCAGAGGTACGGGATCTCCTACAGGGCTTAGATTCCACGTAATTGTCCCTTTTCTTAGTTTGCTTTAAAAAAAAAAAAAAGTCATTTTATTTGCTTTTGGGTTTTTGTCCAGTTCCTTGTGTAATGATTTGTTTGGATTACGGGGTGGGTGGGTGGGTGGGTGGGGTTTGGTCTGAGATGGGGGGGTTGGGGTTGGGGTGGGTGTTAGTGGTTGGAAGAGGGGGTTTGCTGGGATGGGGTCGTTTACATTCCACCAATTTAGTTATCTTATGATGATGTATATTATCTGTTTCGTCTATTCTATTGAATTTTGGACTTATTTTTGTATTGCTTAACCCCTCCACTGTTGAACATTGTTGAAGTGATATCAGTCGTGCGTGAATTTGAAGTACAATTTCCACTGTTTGTGTTCGTATGAAAGGTACCATTCATTTTGACGAACAAAAGTAATGCAATCACACGAGGAACGAACGAACGAACGAACGAACGAATAACGAACTAAAGAACGTTTTCGAACAAACGAACGAATAACGAACTCAAGAACATTTTCAATCTGGGGATTGGAGTAAGCGTGCACATGCTTCTTTACTTTCAGTCCTCAGGGCAAAGAGTAGGTGTAATCAAAGTAATCACGACAATGACAGATGGTTGTTGAAATGCAGACATGACATTCAGATACACTGATATATATATATACAGGAAGTGCATTGCCCAGCAGTGACTATATTTCTGGTGCAGCTATCATCTCTCGAACCGGAAGGAGGCCGACGACGATATATACATATATATATATATATATATATATATATATATATATATATATATAAAACACATGTACACATTTATTGCATTCATGAAGAAAGGCATATGAATATACATGGGTGCAGTGCACACACACACACACACACACACACACACACACACACACACACACACACACACACACACACACACACACACACAGAGGATGGAATGGAGAAAATTGAGAGAGGAAGAAACATAAAGAGACAGACAGGCAGACAGTAACATTTCGAACAAGATTTATTGACAGGTATTGTCAAATTCCTTCATCAAATGTGAACGATATAGTTTGTTTGTTTTTAAAAAAATTGATTTGCTGTGGTGTGGACATTAAGAGGGGATGAAATGTTGTTCTAAAGCAAACCACAGGAATACATGAAGTTGGATTTCGAAAGTACAAATCTAACAGCATCATGTAATGAGCGTGGAAATGAACATTGGCAGAAAGAAACCCAAAGACCTGCAAGCTCTGTCTTGTGTCAGTGAAGGGGAAAATTCTTTTACAGACAGACAGACAGACAGATAGATAGACAGTCAGGGACATGATTGACTTTAAAAAAAAAATCAGAATCTTTTTTCTCTTGTATTTCGTTTGTTTGTTTTTCGTTCTTTTGCCAGCTGGTGTTTGCATACTTCATCCGTCATCGTCACGTTCTATTTCAAAGCCTGAAGTAATGTTGTCGTCCATCGCCGCCGTTGTCAGTGAAGACCTTCGCGTTTCTTCCAGGTGGAAGGTGGCAGAATGGTTAAGATGTTTCTCTGCCAATACGGAGTCCGTGAGGGTCTGGGTTCGAATCCCGCTCTCCCGAATTTGACTGGGAAATCAAACTGAGCGTCTAGTCATTCGGGTAAGACGATAAACCGAGGTCCCGTGTGCAGCACACACACTTGGCGCAATGAAAAGGAACCCATGGGAACAAGAGTGTTGTCTTCTGGCAAAATTCTGTAGGTGTAATCCACTCTGATAGATGCACAGATAAGTGCGTATGCACTCAAGGCCTGACAAAGCGTGATGGGTTATGCTGCTGGTCAAGCATCTGTCTGGCACATGTGGTGTAGCGCGTGTGGATTTGTCCGAACGCAGTGACGCCTTCTTAAGAAACTGAAACTGAGACTTCCAGTTGGTCGACTGGTTGCGTTGTGTCCGAAGATGGCTGATCAATCCGACTCCAGCAACTTGATGCCCTGACACGTGTTGGACACACACACACACACACACACGTACGTGTGTGAGCACGTACGCGCTTGCTGCTCTGGGATCGCCAGAGTTATCTCCCCTCCTACGCTGTGACTCAGTAGCTTCCCTTGCCTCTGAGGTCTGGCGGCTCTTCTCGTTGCCTTTTCAGTTTCCCAAGGAGGCGTTGCTGCGGTAGGACAAATCCATATTCGCTTCACCAGATGCCTGACCAACAGCGTAGCCCAACGCGCTTAGGACCTAACCTTCCTCCCCCCCCCCCCCCCCCCCCCCCCAAAAAAAAAAGAAAAAGAAAAAGATATATAGATATACAAACAAATAGCAATATAAATAGATGCACAGTTGAGTGGATGAGGTTCGTCACATTGAGTGGTCCTGTGCAGAAGTGTCCCAGATGGCGGTGTCAACAGATGTCAGAGAAGAGCCTTCACAGTGTATCTGAAGCGCTAAATAACAGAAATAGAATGGTCCTTTAGTGCCACGGATTTTTTGGTTTTTAACTCTCTCCATACGAACGGCGAAAGAGACGACGTAAACAGCGTTTCACCCCAATTAGCATCATCAAAATATTGCAAGCGGAAGGCTCTTATACTGAAGAGGTGAATGTTGACAAATAATACCACAATTCTGACGACGGAAGCTAAAGCTTGGGTCATTGAGACACCCACTGGACATCCGAGGGGTCTGTGTAGAGGAGAAGAGAGGACTGACCGTACTGAGTGAGTTAATCCAGTATATTCCCAATTGAAAAACATTGCCCAAAACGTGTTGTTCTACTAAAACATTACATGCTTTTTGACACAAACGAAGACGATTGTGGTGAAAACGAAGATGAATGATTTTCGAAAAGAAAATAACGAATTAAACGTGCTCAGCTTTTATCGCTAACGTGTGTTGACTTTTTCCCCCCGCAAGCCCGTCATTCCCACACGTATATACATGGTCTCAAACATCATAGACAATTAAAATTGATATGTGTACCCTTTCCTTGGAGACAAAGAGATGGAAAAACTGAATAGTAGGCTTGAAATTGTTTATTTTTAAAAAAAAGACAGAGAGGAAAGCAAATCTTAGTAAGTAAACTATGTTTCTTTTACCACACAGAACTTTGCCGTTTGCTAATGCATTCATTCACAGCCGATATCTTTAAATGCTTTTAATGTTGATTTAATGTTAATGTTGATTGAGTGTTTTCGTGTGTCTGTTTGTTGTTCAAAATGGATTTAGTGTATTTTTGGTATATTTTCCTGTCTCTCTCTCTCTCTTTCTCTATAGGAAAGAGATGTTTCAGACGCATTTCACACGATAGTGGAAAAAGGACGTGATAAACAAGGTTAAGGAAATCAGTCCAGTTTAAATCTTGGTTCTATGAAAATGCCAACGAATGCTGAACAACATCGTGAAAAAACAGGGAAATCTGAATCAGTTTTGTCGAAGATATCAGCAACAACAACAAAAAGTTAAAAATCGTGTGAAGATGAAACCATGCTCCCCATTTTGTCACTGGGGCACATACACGGACTTTTCTCACCACTGTGTGCTGATAACGTTTTGCTCACTCTTTTTCTTTTTTCCCCCGATCATCTGCACCGTATCAGTGGCATTACTTCCACGCCGCTCATTTAGATTCCCCCATACACGGCCACACTCGGGTTCGCCCCCCCCCCACCTCCCCACACCCCCGTCGCAGCTCCAGCGTCGGCAGTCCTCAGGGAACTATCGATATTAGGTCGCCAGGAGCCCACACACCAGAGGAGACCCTGAACTGCTGCTGAGTCACTACAGTGGTGCTCTCACTCTCACTCTCTTGTCCGTCAAAGTTGTGCTACTGTGTGAAAAACAAGGCTGGTACGCAGTGGATATTTACAACTGGTTGGGTGGACATTCCAGTCTTGTTCCCTGCACACTAAATTGTGTCTCGGACCTCCTCACCCTGTGGTATTTGGAACTCTTTCAGCTGATTTCGGACAAACAATGGCCAGAGACTGGATCCAGAATTATTCCATTCCGGGGTCAACTTCGTTTTTAGTTTTGCTAATGATGTGGAGCGGAACATGGGGCCAAGCACTCAAGAGTTAATTACAGGACTTTGACAGTCTCTCAACACACGACTGGATGTCATCTGCACAGACATAGCGTCGATGAACTGTCAGACGAAGGACCTCAGCGAAGAACTCAGGAAAAGAGAAGAGATGACGTCATCTCCACAGACATAGCGTCGATGAACTGTCAGAGGAAGGACCTCAGCGAAGAACTCAGGAAAAGAGAAGAGATGACGTCATCCCAACAGACACAGCGTCGATGAATTGTCAGATGAAGGACTGAACATCAGAGTCACTGACGTCTAGCAGCTGGGCCCTTCTGCCTTGATCTCTCTGTCCTTATTCTTTCTTTACCTCCTATCCCTCTTTTTAGAAGCAATATATATGTGTATGCAATTTGTGTGTGTGTGTGTGTGTGTGTGTGTGTGTGTGTGTGCGTGCGTGCGTGTGTGTGTGTGTGTGTGTGTGTGTGTGTGCGTGTGTGTGTGTGTTTGTGTGTGCGCGTGTGTGCGTGTGTGAGTGAGTAAGTATGGCACTGAATGGTGATCAGCAAGTGTTTAGTGTGCATGGCCCATCAAAAAAGAAAGGAGTGAGATGTCATCACCCTTTCCTCGCATAGGCTTTCCTATTCACACTGTCCTCTTCTCATCACTTGACAACGGGCCTATGGTCCGAAACGTCGTGTCAAAAAAAAGAGGATTCAACTACCACCCAAAAGGTTTTTCATAAACTTTAGTTTTTTGTCAGAGGAAGAACCTCAGCGAAGAACACAGGAAAAGAGGAGAAGAGATGACGTCATCTCAACAGACATAGCGTCGATGAATTAATAGATGAAGGTCCTCAGCAAAGAACTCAGGAAAAGAGGAGAAGAGATGACGTCATCTCAACAGACATAGCGTCGATGAATTGTCAGATGAATT
Organism: Babylonia areolata; assembly: GCF_041734735.1. Lineage (NCBI taxonomy): Eukaryota > Metazoa > Mollusca > Gastropoda > Neogastropoda > Buccinidae > Babylonia > Babylonia areolata. The sequence continues at coordinate 28,661,679 of NC_134890.1, read as the reverse complement.
ACCCTAGCGAAGAACTTAAGGAAAAGAGGAGAAGAGATGACGTCATCTCAACAGACATAGCGTCGATGAATTGTCAGGTGAAGGACCTCAGCGAAGAACTTAAGGAAAAGAAGAGAAGAGATGACGTCATCTCCACAGACATAGCGTCGATGAATTGTCAGGTGAAGGACCTCAGCGAAGAACTTAAGGAAAAGAAGAGAAGAGATGACGGCTAGGAAGGAATGGATTGCACGACTGGGAGAAAGAATGAAAGAAGTGAGTGAAGAACATGAATGGTTGGAGACACGGCTATACCCACGTTTCTTCCCCTCCACTCCTCTGACTGGTCGAGTGAACGTCCACGCCTTGTTGTGAACAACTTCTCATTCCGTCCGGAGGGGAACAATTGTGGATATTGCTGGAGATGCGACTCATAAGTAAGTTTCAGTTTCAATTTCTCAATGAGCGTCACTGCTTTCATATACGCTACACTCCATCTGCTAGACTTACGCCTGACAGCAGGTTAACCCAGGCCTTGAGTGAATGCATAAAGATTTGTGTACCCATCAAAGTGGATTTTTATTTTTTACAGATTTTTATCAAAAGGACAACACTGATGTTGTCAAGAGTCCTTTTTTTTTTTTTTTTTTTTTTTAGTGCTGCACACGTCTCATCTGAATAACTAGACGCTCAGTTTGATTTTCCTGTCAAACTTGGGAGAAAGGGCAACACCTGGTATCGAACCCAGACCCTCACAGACACAGTATTGGCAGAGAAGCGTCTTAACCATTCTGCCACCCTCCGCCTTACATTGAATAAACGTGCAGTAGAAATCAGGCGAAAACAAATTGAAAAGAAAAAAGAAACCTATGTTATTTCTTGGGAATCATGAATCTAAGATGTTTTTTTTTTTTTTTTTTAACTCACTCAGTACGGCCAGTCCTCTCTTCTCTACACAGACCCCTCGGATGTCCAGTGGGTGTCTGAATGACCCAACCTTTAGCTTCCGTCGTCAGAACTGTGGTATTCTTTGTCAACATTCACCTCTTCAGTATAAGAGCCTTCCGCTTGCAATATTTTGATGATGCTAATTGGGGTGAAACGCTGTTAACGTCGTCTCTTTCGCCGTTCGTATGGAAAGAGTTAAGGATTAATTGTGATGGGGGTATAATACTGCGTATTTCAAATAAACATACTGATGCACATTTTGACTATTAAAGTTATATGATTAAAATGTCTTTTTTTTGTATTTTTTTTTCTTTCGTAACTAACTTCACAGTTCTTAGCGCCCGACTAAGAAACGAGGTCCGAGGTTCGATTCCGGCATGGACCGTGATTTTTATTTCTTTCGCAAGACATTGGGTGGTGGTGGTGGCCAGGGTTCTAGTCTTTCGGATCAGACCACAAAACAAAGTCACATCTGCAGCACGCACTTCACACACGTGAAAGAATCCACGACAGTAATAGAGTTGTTGACAGAAATCTGAAAAAAAAAAGAAAAAAAAAAGAAAAGAAAAGAAAATAACATAAAGGGTTGAAAATCCGTTGTGATTACACGCTGTAGCCCTGAAAAAGGAACAGGAATTTCACATCGCGGAATCCGCTGTAAACAAAGACACATCACAATTCAATACAAAATATTACAGTGCAATACAGTGCAATGCAATGCAGCGCAACCTATGACAGCGCGACACAACCAAGAGACAAAAACTACTTATCAAATCTGGAGGTATCAACATAAGCTATCAGTTTTTTTTTTTTTTTTTTTTTTTTTAATATATCACCGTTTAGCTGTACCAAGGGAAAACAAACTGTTCCAGAAAAACTACAAACATTTCCCCCTGTGGATCATGAACATCATTTTACCGTGGAATGTTAATATGTTCATGCAGATTGTGGAGTTAGATATTTGTCTGTCCAGAAGATCATTTTTTTGTCGCTGGAACTGGAACCCCCACGCGGGTTTTGCCTCGTGTGTTCCCCTGTCTCTGTCTTTCTCTGTCTGTCTGTCTGTCTCTCCCCCCGCTCTCTCTCTCCCTCTCTCAGATAATGCAGCTGTGATGTCAACGTTTGTGATGAAACTTGTTTAGATATTGTTTGAATTCGCTTCGGAGATATCGAATTCTGTATTTCATGTTGATGTGTTAAATGTTATGTTTATCTCAGCTGTTGATCAATGTGCGCACGAGCTTGTGTGTGTGTGTGTGTGTGTGTGTGTGTGTGTGTGTGTGTGTGTGACTCTGTGTGTGTGTGTGTGTGTGTGTGTGTGTGTGTGTTTGTTGGTTTGTGTGTGTGTGTGTGTGTGTGTGTGTGTGTGTGTGTGTGTGTGCGCGCGCGTGTGGTATACAGGTTGATTGAAATGCAGATAGGTTGATAGGCAGGCATATAAAGGGACAAAAACATGGATATATGTATATATATATATGTGTATATATATATATATGTATATATATATATAGAGAGAGAGAGAGAGAGAGAGAGAGAGAGAGAGAGAGGAGAGAGAGAGAGAGAGAGAGAGAGAGAGAGACTTACACTGACACTGACACTGACACTAGTTTATTGAACAGACCTTGAATGGGGGTTCACATTCGACAAATACATGATGATTAACATGAAAACAAAAAGCAAAAACAACAACAACAAAAAACCAAAAAACAAACAAACAAAAAACAAACAAACATACAAACAGTTTCCAATCGCCTGTGGGTTTGTTTTTTTTCAGTGCACAGGACAATCAAGCCTCATCATCACGTGCGATCAGTTTGTCCATACGACGACCTCCATTGGCACATCTGTACATCAATGATACAGTTCATGTGCCTGTGACGATCACCTTGGAAACGTTTGTTTCTGCTTCTGTTTTTTTTTTGTTTGGTCCAGGTGAGAGGGAATCAACATGGGTGTCTGTTTGTCTGTGTGGCTGTTTTGACTGTCGTTTATCAAGGGTGTAGCCTGTTTACGTTTTGCAATCTCGGAGTGTTTTTTGCCTTGTATGGAATCATTTGTGTCATGTTGTCTTTGAGTGTGTCTGAATGCCTGTCTTTCATTTTATTTTTATTTTATTTTTTATCTCCTTTGTCTTTGTGTCTCTGTCTGTTTGTCGGTCTGCCTGCCTGTCTGTATGTCTGTCTATCTGTACGTCTGTCTGTCTGTCACTGTTTCTCTCTCGTCACCCTCTCCTGTGTTGATTTTATATCATATCTGCATGTCCATTCTTGTTTCTCTGCCTCTGTGTGTGTGTGTGTGTGTGTGTGTGTGTGTGTGTGTGTGTGTGTGTGTGTGTGTGTGTGTGTGTGTGCACTGTCTACATTCTCTCTCTCCTCCCTCCCATCTCTGTGACATCTCTCTCTCTCTCTCTCTCTCTCTCTGTGCACTGTCTACATTCTCTCTCTCCTCCCTCCCATCTCTGTGACATCTCTCTCTCTCTCTCTCTCTGTGCACTGTCTACATTCTCTCTCTCCTCCCTCCCATCTCTGTGACATCTCTCTCTCTCTCTCTCTCTCTCTCTCTCTCTCTCTCTCTCTCTCTCTGTGTGCACTGTCTACATTCTCTCTCTCCTCCCTCCCATCTCTGTGACATCTCTCTCTCTCTCTCTCTCTCTCTCTCTCTCTCTCTCTCTCTCTCTCTCTCTCTCTCTCTCTCTCTCTCTCTCTCTGTGCACTGTCTACGTTCTGGAAAGGGAGCACATGTGAATATTAGTGTAAAAAAGTGTTCATGTTATGTATCAGAGGAAAGGTATATTATTATAGGAAAAAGTCTAAAGAGATTGTGGTGTGTATTGAATGAGGTGTCATGGGAGGGAGAATATGTATATGCATATCAACAAGTATTAACCTACAACAATGTAAATATAAATAACAACATTAATTATAATACATCAAAGGAGGATACCAACTGGACTGGAGTTTAAAATTTCTGAAAACATTCCAAGCAATGAATAATCATTCAAAATCTTTTCAGTGGCTAATGAAATATTGGAAGAAAAGTCATCAACTACATCTTTTTGGAATTAACGGTCTTATGCTCGGACAATGAATGAGTAGATGGCTTACATTTATTTGCTTACCGCATATACATTTTATATTTTTAGAAAATTTTGTACGAAAGGCATTTAAACGAATTCTATACATTAGACTTGTAATTTGCCTTGAATGTGCTGCTGCTGTCGAATTTAGAAAATGTTTGGGATTAGCTGCATTCTTTGTGTTTACACAACAGTGGTAATATTGATTATTTGAACCTATAAGTAATTTATGAAATCGATTTCTAGATACATTTTCTATACAACTAATGCATTCATGCAGATCTAACTGGATGTCAAGTTGTACTGCGCCTTCGAAATTATGTGCTGCTCTTCTAGCTGTTTGGTCTACCCACTCATTTGAAGATATTCCACAGTGCGAAGGTACCCAACAGAAAGTTATTTTAATGCCCTGTTTAGTCAGTTGGTGAATAATATGTTTTATTTCCATTGTCATCTCAATTCGCTTCTTTGAATTTGAAGATTCTATAGCTTGTGTCACTTACAGTTTTTGGAATGTCTGAAATATAATTTAAGGCCATAAGTATGGCTATAAGTTCAGCTGTGAAAATGGAATATTGTCTACCAATATAGTATAATTTTTCTATTCTAAATGAAGGAATTACAAAAGCCGCTCCTGAATTACCATCTTCTAGAACAGATCCGTCTGTGTATATTTTTAGATAATCTGAATATTGATTTTCTATATGGGAGAGCGCTTCAGGTTTTAACAAAAATGGTGACTGGTTCTTGGATAAATCTGTATAATCCATGTCAAAGGTAGCTTTACACTGCTCCCATTCAGAGACTGGTGAAAAAGTAGGTATTTTTGCAATTTGCTTGTCTTTTGATTCCGTAGCACTAATGATACCTGATGCAAATGTATTAATGGATGTCATAGACTGTATCGTCTTAGCTCTTTTAGTAAAATCTTTTTGTGAACTCAAATTAGCTTCTTCTTTTGAAAAGGTTTCATATGCGAAAGATTTGATGACGAATTTCGCGGCTGAAGCTTTCCTTTGTTCATCAAGAGATAAAACACCTGCTTCTCTGTAAGTCCCTAAATTTGATGTAAGAATGGGCACACCTAGAGCGAGTTTATAAGCCTTACAATCAATGCTTTGCAGCTTCTTTAACAAATGCAGTAGAGCACTGAAAAATACCTCTTGAGCGTATGTCAAGCGTGAACGTACGAGGGAGGTAGCGAGAGATATCAAGGCTTTGGTATCTTGCCCCCGGTGCTGTTTACAAATTATTTTAAGGAAATTTAGATCTTTTCTTGCTTTGTTTAGTATATAGTCAATATGATAATTCCACGAAAGCTTTGAAGAAAGATAGACTCCCAAATATTTAACAGATTGTGTATATCTGATGATGGTACCATTTATTGTAAACACGGGGAGCTTTTTTTGGTCTGATCCTGTATTAAATAGCATCATATTTGTTTTTTCTAAGGACAATGATAAGCCATTTTCTGTCATAAAGTTGCTGATTTTATCAAGTTCCCGCTGGTATATTTTCTTTATGTAATTCAATGTCCTAGTAGGCGTTTTATTTTTCATTGTCACCTTCATCCATAAACAAATGTCATCAGCAAATTGAACCAAGACTGTATCTTTAGCTAGCTTGTTAGGTAGATCTGCTAATAATATATTGAATAAAATCGGCGAAATTACTGATCCTTGTGGTAACCCCATGTGTAAATGTCTGGGGTTTGAGTAGGTATTTCCTATTCTTACTTGTATAAATCTATCTAATAAAACAAAAACAAAAAAACTTCTAATATAATCATACCTGTTGCCTGTGATACCGATATTTTTCAGTTTATATAAAAGTCGAGCGTGCCACACTTGGTCGTATGCTTTTTTCACATAAAAAAAGTCGCTAGTACATTTTTTCGCCTTGCAAACTGTTGCTTTACCTGTGTAGTCAGTTTGACTAGATGTTCTGTGGAGGATCTACCTTTTCTGAAGGTTTATAGGAATTACACTATACTTCTCACAATAATGAACAAGTCTTTTTAGAACAACTTTTTACATCAGTTTGCATAGATGTTAAGGCAATTGATCGATAACTGTTTTTATCTGTTCTGTGTTTGCCCTGTTTGTGTATAGGGACAACGATTGATTGTTTCCATACAAGAGGAATGTCACCATCAGACCAACATTTGTTTAAAATTAAGTGTAAGAAATCAGTGAAATTTCCAGGCAAATGTCTCAACATTTCGTTTGAAATTCCGTCTAAACCAACTGATGTTTTTTTACTGCCGAGATTTGAGAGACATTCCTTTATTTCATCTGATGTTATTTCACTGTTTCTATATAGGTGATTTACGCTCTCTGAATCATGGCATGCTTCATTTTTCTCTTGGCTTTCTCTGTACTTTCTATTTTCTTCTGACAAACCAATGTTTCTACTATGATTACCAAACATGTCAGCAAAAACCTCTGCCTTTTCAATATTTGAAGGCAGATCTGTATGGTCCAGTTTAACTGGGCATTGTGGTAAATATATTCCATTTTTCATTGTTTTTAGTTTTTCTCATACCTTTTGCATATCTTTGTGATTGAAAACTTCATTTATGCAGAAAGACGACCAGTACTGCCTTTTTGCTTGTGCGTTAACACTATTTGCTTTATTTTTCGCTTTTACTTTAAGTATATTTTGAATTTTGAATTTTCTTTTTTTGCTGCTTCACAAGCCTCATTCCACCAGATATTACCAGAGTGCTTATGATTTAACCGATTCGAACTTTGGAATAGATTCATTTGCAGCTGTGATGACTGCATTTGTAAATATCGAATATAAACTGTTGACGTCTGTATTGTTTATGTTGTTAATTTGAAACGATGAAAGTAAACTTCTGAATTTATCACAGTTCGCAAGTCTGTAATTATATTTTGGAATCTTATCCTCGGCTGGATCTATCGACTGAGATATTTTTGATTCAAGTCTTGTGATAATAGGCAAATGATCACTATTAAGAGTGTCATTCAGTGTATGCCAGTCACATTGGTGCCAGATCTGGTGAGATTAAAGTAAGATCTATGACAGTTGCTCTATGACTTGGATTCTCTGGGACACGTGTTATTCTGCCATCGTTTAGTAGGTATAGAGAAGCTTCAACGATGTTTTCAGTAAAACGATTACTAGTGATCGACTGGCAGCCTTTCTCCCAAAATGGCGAGTGTGCATTAAAGTCTCCCGTGATGAGAACTTTTTTGTCCTGGTCTGCCCGTAAGGTTCGAATCCACTCTGTATTAAAGTCATTTGGACCCTGAGGTAGGTATACAGATATGAAGAATTAAACTAGACTTTTACAGCACAATAATGAATACTTGGTATATCTGGTGGAACGGGGCTGGGGCATGGAGTGTACTTGACCCTTCCTCGAATGTATATAGCTGTGCTGATTTTCTCATTGGTATCCACCTTTTGATGTGATGGTGGAAAGTAATAGTGACTAAATTTAGGAAGTTTATCTCTCTTAACATTTAGAAATTGAAGTGCTAGCAAATGACAGTTATGATTCGCCAGATGTTGCACTAAGTGATCACAGTTTGTACCAATAGATCGACAGTTCCACTGAAACACATTTAGGTTGTTGTCGACCGTCATTGCTCGAGAAAGTTCAGTGATTGTCTCTAGTTGATCACAGTTCCAGAATGTTAACTGATTTAACGGAACACAAAAAAATATTAAACTAAACAATAATACTAATAATAAATAGTTAAAAAGAATTGGTAGGTTATGAATCAATAAACTAAACGAGTATGTATGAATGATTATAGTGTTGAAAACAGAGATTAAATAGTAGAACAGTTCACAGCAGAGCGTCCTGGTGTTCACGTGGGAATAAATCAAATCTAAACACAAGTAAAAGTTTTGCCAGTGATCAATACGAAGACCAGTCTATCAGGTTGCTGAATGGGTTGTACCATGTGGGCTGGGGGAAGGCGGGGTAGGCATGGTGTTGATAGCGATTCGCTGGTCGGGCAGGTCTCCTGGGAGTCTCCCACAGCAGGTCCCTGACAGCACGCCCCACGTTCCCTGCCAGTAGACTGGTCCCCTTCCTCGTGAGGTGCAAATTGTCCCGCAGATGATGAAGTTTTATGTTGGTGTTATCTACAAAAGAAATGTTTTTCTCGTCATAAAGCTCGTGTGTGTGTGTGTGTGTGTGTGTGTGTGTGTGTGTGTGTGTGTGTGTGTGCGCGTGTGTGTGTGTGTGTGTGTGTGTGTGTGTGTGTGTGTGCGTGTGTGTGTGTGTGTGTGTGTGTGTGTGTGTGTGTGTGTGTGTGTGTGTGTGTGTGTGTGTGTGTGTCCCTCCCTATGGACCCTAGCCCCTTTCACTGAAGCATGAAGTACAGAGTTGAAGTTTCTATCGCTCCATCTGTCTCTCTCTGTCATCCCCTCTGTGCTGTCTGTCTGCCTGCCTACCTGTCTGTCTGTCTGTCTATCTTTCTGTCTATTTCACTGTCTGTCTGTCTATTTGTCTGTCTGTCTGTCTCACTGTCTGCCTGCCTACCTGTCTGTTTGTCTATCTATTTATCTGTCTGCCTACCTGTCTGTCCATCTGTCTATCTCACTGTCTGTATGTCTGCCTACATGTCTGTCTGTCTGTCCATCTGTCTGTCTGTCTATCTCACTGTCTGTATGTCTGCCTACCTGTCTGTCTGTCCATCTGTCTGTCTGCCTATCTGTCTGTCTCTCTCACTATCTGTCTGCCTGTCTGTCTGTATCACTGTCTGTCTGCCTATCTGTCTGTCTACCTCACTGTCTGTCTGCCTACCTGCCTGTCTGTCTGTCTGTCTATCTCACTGTCTGTCTGTATGTATGTCTCTGTTTCTCTGTTTCTTTCTCCCTCCCTCTATACCTCTCTCTTCCTCTCTCCAACTCTCTCTCTCCCCTGTCTGTCTATCTCACTGCCTGTCTGTTTTGCCTTCTTTTTTCCCCCTTCTTTTTTTTATCATTATCATGGATCGTTTAAGAATCGCTTATACTCATTGAAATTCAACCAATGCGCAATTTCATGACGCGATCGTTGTCGTCATTGCCATCGTCGTTGTCGTTATCGCCACCACCACCACCACAGACACCACCACCACCACCACCATAGACACCACCATCAGCCCCATCACCACCACCATTTTCATTACCGCCACCCAGAAGACGAAGACGAAGAAGAAGAAGAAGAAGAAGAAGAAGAAGAAGAAGAAGAAGAAGAAGAAGAAGAAGAAGAAGAAGAAGAAGAAGAAGGAGGAGGAGGAGGAGGAGGAGGAGGACAAAACTAGAAAATGGAGCAGCAGTCGTTGAAAAAAAAAAACACGAAAAAGGATCCAGGTGAGGATTTAAAGAAAGAGGAAAAGGAGGAGGACGAATAAAAAGAGGAGGAGGAGGAGGGGAAGGAGGAGGAGGAAGAGGAGGAGACGGCGGAGGAGAAGAACAGGATGAAGGTGTTTCCGTGGCAAACGGTGTCTTCTCCTTCATTGTCTTCTACGCTTTGTTTTTTTTTTTTCTTCTCTTTATATTTGTTTGTTCTTTTCACATCTTCAATCTTCACCGTCTTCCCCTTCCTCCTCCTCCTCCTCCTCTTCTTTCTTGCACCCCTCTTCTTCGCTTCATCTTACTGGTGTTTTTTGCTCGTTGCCCTTGCCTTCTTGAGAGCAGCTGGGTGTTTTAGATTGTTGTTGTTTCGTTTTGTTTGTTTGTTTGAAATAGAGAGAGGGAGAAAGACAGACAGACGGACGGACAAAACGACCGACCGACCGACAGACAGATACACAGACAGACAGACAGATACACAGATTTGAAAAAGAGAGAGGGTGAAAGACAGACAGACGGACAGACAAAACGACCGACCGACCGACCGACAGATAGATAGATACGGATGGATGCATATGGATACTTAGATAAATAGGTAGATAGATACATACATACATACATAGGCAGAATAGATAGATAGATAGATAGGGATGGATGCATATGGATACTTAGACAGATAAATAGGTAGATACATACATACATACATAGGCAGAATAGATAGATAGATAGAGAGATAGAGAGATAGATACGGATGGATGCATATGGATACTTAGACAGATAAATAGGTAGATAGATACATACATACATACATAGGCAGAATAGATAGAGAGATAGAGAGATAGATAGAGATGGATGCATATGGATACTTATATAGCGCCTGTCTTCGGTCGGAGACCAGGCTCTAAGCGCTTTACAAACCCGGGTTCATTTACACAACAGGCTGCCTATCTGGGTAGAGCCGACTGACGGCTGCCATGGGCGCTCATCATTCGGTTCCTGTCTCATTCAATCAGGTTTCATTCACGCGCACATACCCACTCATACAGACCTGTACCATTTTTATGTGTATGACCATTTTGTTTATTTACCCCCGCCATGCAGGCAGCCATACTCCGATATCGGGTGTGTGCCTGCTGGGTGCGTTCTTGTTTCCATAACCCACCGAACGCTGACATGGATTGCAGTGTCTCTTACGCGCGTATTTCATCTTCTGCTTGCGTTCTATTCAGGGGGTTCAGGTACCAGCAGGTCTGCACATATGTTGACCTGGGAGATCGGAAAATTGTCCACCCTTGACAGAGAGAGAGAGAGAGAGAGAGAGAGAGAGAGAGAGAGAGAGAGAGAGAGAGAGAGAGAGAGAGATTGAGATACGGGGAGAGGGAGAGAGAGAAAGGTTTTTTTGTTGTTTTTTTTTAAATTAAAGACACGCTTTTCGCCCCAGGGGCATAACCATGTGATGGAGTAACGCAATGAGGGAAACACCGGGCATCCTGTCAATACAGTGTCAGTTTATTAGTCCTATGGTGCTGGTCTCTCCTGCCTGCTAATGGGGCAGTCTCTTCTCGGCTAATGGCCCGTCGTCACTGCTTTTTTGTCGCCATGCTGGCACAAAAACACACATGCCTGAACTCGCACACATGCGATTCTTTGCACATAAAATATGCACTGTGTACACGCGCACGCGCATGCTCGCGCAAACACAAACACACACACACATACATCAAGCGCGCACGCGCACAAACGCATCTGGAAACGCACGGACACATGACAATTAAGGTGAGTGTACGCAACGCACGCACGTATGCAAACCCCTCCCTCCACCACCACACACACACACACACACACACACACACACACACACATACACACACACACAAGCGCGTGTACA
>NC_134890.1:28645469-28647969 GCF_041734735.1 Babylonia areolata | reverse complement strand
CGTTTCCTCAATGTGGAGAGCACGACAGCCACTGGCTGTTTCTGACTGAAGTGTGTTGATGTGTCAGGCTGATGGCAAATGACTGGCAGTAACTGGCTGATCTTACTGTGAACGAAGCCACAATGTGAACGTAGCCTTAATGTGAAGGTAGCTTCAATGTGAACGTAGCGAAAGTAGCCTCAATGAGAACGTAGCTTTAATATGAACGTAGCCTCAATGTGAACGTACCCTCCATGTAGACGTAGCCTGAGACTGCGGCAGACGAACCGGAGTGTGGCTGTTTACGGGGGACTCGAAACACTGGTCTAAAAATACATGGATAGCGCATGCCTTCTTTGAGCCCCTTTACGAACTGAAGCCAGCGGAGGTGTTCAATCAGCCATTATGCTTCTCGTGTCAGTACAGCGCGAAGAGGTGACTTCATAATATGTGTAGCCGAGCGCTCAGCTGGCTTCACGGCAAGCTTTCACTTGCTCGCGGCGTTAGTTAAACTGACATTCCTGTGTGTGACTCCACTGCAAGTTTGCGCCACGTGTCACTGCACTGTTTTCCTGTAATAACTTTGGTAGATAAACCATTGGCAGATTCCATTTAAGACACAACATTTGGCATGTCGTGGGGGCAAGCATAACACGATTTCATCGAAGATACACGGTTACAGTTCAGAAACTACCACCAGTTAGCAGACGACTTGTCAACGGACTGACGGCCGGATACGAGAAACAATATGGCGTCCATTTGGCTTCAGCTTTCCTGGCCAATGAGCTATCCATGTATTTTTAGAACAGTGTACTCGGAATGAGCAGTGTGAGAATAATGCCACTGAAACGGCGAAGAAGATGAGAGGGGAAAAAAACAGGAACATGAAGGAAAACAAAAACACTCTCTCACACTTTTTTTCCACACAAGTCCACACAAAGTAATGTTTGTGTGCGCTTTTTTCCTCTTCCTTTTATATTTAGAAAGTTGACAGCATTTCGGCATCTCCTCCTTAAACTTAGAAGGGAGAGTTTTCATTCCTTTGCCTCATTAGTTGTCTTATTGGCTATTTTCGTACTTTTTAGTTTTATTGTTTGTTGGTTTGTTTGTTTGTTTTTTGCACACATAACATTAATATATATTTCCTCTTTCAGAGAATTAGCATCGAAGACATAATTGTATTAGTTATGATGCGACTTTTGCTTTCAAGACACCCGTTTTCCTGTAAATATGAAAAACATCGAGGGGAAAAATTCAAAAGAAATGCAGACAAACAAACGAACGAAAAATGGGAAGAATACGTGCATTAAATTGAATAGATGTACAAAACATTTACTTGTGGATTTCACAGCGGTAATATTCAGTTGAACATCAATGAAAAGAAAGAAAATCCAGTCACATATGCATGAATTTTCAAAACATTTTGTTGATATTTCATATTGTTGCATTTCATATTCAATGCACATATTCCACTGTGTGTGTGTGTGTGTGTGTGTGTGTGTGTGTGTGTGTGTGTGTGTGTGTGTGTGTGTGTGTGACAGTTCTTGTGGAGAGTCGTGAAAATTAAAAAAACAACAACTCTGAACCATAATCAGAAGCCCACTGCTTTCAAAGACGAATGTTCTACCACTAGCCTTGCGCTCAACTGAGCCAAAGTTGCCCAGTCTAAAATAGTCCTGGGACCATTTTTTTTCCTGTCATAATTGTGTCACGCGTCCGCATTGAACTGAATCGGGTGAATCAATTAGTTATGTGGATAGATGAAGTATGCTTTACTGACATGGTATATCAGTGCAGTGATTGTTGTTAGGCATACAAGGCACAGGGCTGACGTATTGATAGATACGCTTATTGGAGCAAACTCATCTTTCCAAAGTTTAATGTCACAACATCAGTAGCGCAACAAAAGATCATAGATGGATTACATGATCGACCTTTGCAGCGTTAAGTTTGCTTAAGGATGTTTTAAAGTATAGGGAATTAACCGTGGAGACAGGAACATTCTTAACGATAAGCAAACTTAGTGCTGCTAAGTTCTCTCATGCAACATACCCCAGGATCATACACGCACTGGTATAGTCCTTCCCCTGTGCATGAGAGACATGGACCCTCGTGGCGGATTAGTAAAGAAGAATCCAATCCAAGGAAATGAGGTGTCATCTCAAGAAACTAAACATCAGACACACAGATCAGCCCGACCCAATCCCAGCGGCCCGGAAGCTCTACGGAGGACTGGAGGACCTGCGACGTACTGCCGCCTTTGTCGAGGAGACAGGGGAATCCATCTGGTAACTCACGAACGAGACAACACTAAGATCACATCACATGGAAATGAGGTGTCATATAAAAACAACAACTAAACATCAGACACACAGATCACCAAACCATCAAGCCATCACACTGGACCTCATGAAAACCATCACGCCATCATACTGGACCTCATGAAGACTGACTGACATCTGTTCAGAAAAGAAAGCGTTGGCATAGCCACGTAACAGGGTCCAATAGCCTTGCTAAAACA
>NC_134890.1:28585469-28637969 GCF_041734735.1 Babylonia areolata | reverse complement strand
ATCAATTGCACAGCTGTTTCATCCACCGTGGACTTCTTAGATACGTCGACATTGGCATAGAACTTCGACGGGCGCAATAGCCGAGTGGTTAAAGCGTTGGACTGTCAATCTGAGGGTCCCGGGTTCGAATCACGGTGACGGCGCCTGGTGGGTAAAGGGTGGAGACTTTTACGATCTCCCAGGTCAACATATGTGCAGGCCTACTAGTGCCTGAACCCCCTACGTGTGTATATGCAAGCAGAAGATCAAATACGCACGTTAAAGATCCTGTAATCTATGTCAGCGTTCGGTGGGTTATGGAAACAAGAACATACCCAGCATGCACACCCCCGAAAACGGAGTATGGCTGCCTACATGGCGGGGTAAAAACGGTCATACACGTAAAAGCCCACTCGTGTGCATACCAGTGAACGCAGAAGAAGAAGAAGAAGAAGCATAGAACTTCCCTCCCCTATGGCAAGTGATTCAGCGATACCAACCATCATTCAATAATGTTCTCATTCATCGCGGAGAAAAGTGATAAAATCCAACGACTTCTCAATACATGCAGCTCATGAAAGGTACAGTAAAGAATATGAAGGAAACGAGACAACAAAAAAATATACTGTGGAAAAAGTACATAATGGATTCCAAACCCTGTAAACTATTTCTGTCTGTAACTAATGCTTGTGGATCCGTAAAGGATGCAAGGGAGGTCACAAATATATGCTAAGCACGAGTGATAAGCTCAACTCAGCTGTTATAACCCAAGCGTTGTCAGGTATACAAGCACAGGTACAGGGAAAAGTGTTGTATATAGTAATCTTTTCTTGGATCTCCGAGGAGATGCTGTCCGCCGCTGGTTGACCAAATTAAGTTCGTACATAATAATGGTAGAGTAGAACATTTCCTACCTCTGCACACATCCTCTCTCTCTCTCTCTCTCTCTCTCTCTCTCTCTCTCTCTCTCTCTCTCTCTCTCCGTATTTCTGTTTCTGTCTGTGTATGCTGCAATTCTATTTTGTAAGCCCCGCCCACCCTTCCCCTATGCCATTGGCACCCACCATACGTATTGTGGCCAAGGCTGGTGTACATTGAACTTCTGAGTTCTGAGTTCTCTCTGTGTGTGTGTGTGTGTGTGTGTGTGTGTGTGTGTGTGTGTGTGTGTGTGTGTGTGTGAAAAACAGATGCACAGAGACAGGACAAAGAGACAGAGAATCAAATCTAAAACATTGATTTGACCAGAAACCAATGATCTGGACATGATGTGCACGCGGCAACAAATGCGAAAAAGTCGAAACAGAAAGAAGTCACGAAAGAAAGAAACTGCAACTAGCTTTCACACAAAGAGAGACAGACTGTCAGACAGAACATGACGTAGACAGACAGTCAGTCAGACAATGACGTGGACAGTCAGTCAGACAATGACGTAGGCAGACAGTCAGTCAGACAGTCAGTAATGAAGACAGACAGTCAGACAATGACGTAGACAGACAGTCAGACAATGACGTAGACAGACAGTCAGACAGACCATGGCGTGGACAGACAGTCAGACAGACCATGACATAGACAGACAGTCAGACCATGACGTAGACAGTCAGACAGACCATGACGTAGACAGACAGTCAGACCATGACGTAGACAGTCAGACAGACCATGACGTAGACAGACAGTCAGACAGACCATGACGTAGACAGACAGTCAGAATATGACGTAGACAGTCAGACAGACCATGACGTAGACAGTCACAGAGACAGACAGTCAGATAGAACATGACATGGACAGACAGTCAGACAGACCATGACATAGACAGACAGTCAGACCATGACGTAGACACAGTCAGAATATGACGTAGACAGTCAGACAGACCATGACGTAGACAGTCACAGAGACAGACAGTCAGATAGAACATGACGTGGACAGACAGTCAGACAGAATATGACGTAGACGGTCAGACAGACCATGACGTAGACAGTCACAGAGACAGACAGTCAGACAGAACATGACGTAGACAGTCAGACAGACCATGTCGTAGACAGTCACAGAGACAGACAGTCAGACAGAACATGACGTAGACAGACAGTCAGTCAGAATATGACGTAGACAGTCAGACAGACCATGACGTGGACAGTCAGACAGACCATGACGTGGACAGACAGTCAGACCAATGACGCGGACAGACAGTCACAGAAAGAGACAGACAGAGGGACACCAGGCGGGATAAAATAGCACCTGTAAACAAGCACATGCACATCTGATTGATTACACAGAGCCATTAACTTTGATCATCATTCAGTGTTGCACGCGCGCCTGTGAGGAAAGTGGAAAATTAATCAAATTAAATCAGATTCAAACTGGTTTGAAGAAACACATGAAAAAAGAGAGCGAGAGAGAGAGAGAGGGGGGCGGGGGGGGGGGGGGAGCGGAGAAAGAGAGATGGAGATCCCCAGTAGACTCAATAGACGGGTCGATATTTAGAAGATGGTTTCTCTCTCTCTCTCTCTCTCTCTCTCTCTCTCTCTCTCTCTCTCTCTCTCTCTCTCTCTAATGAACCTGGTCTACACACTAAAGAAAACAAAAACACCACCACCAAAAGCCAAATAAATATTACACACACAAAAAAAAAAGTTAAAAAAAGAAAAAAAAAAGGAGAAAAAAAACGAGAGAAAACATCGAGTGCCTCACAGAGCACGTGGCACACATTCATGTCAATCAATCACAGTCAACCCCCCCCCCCCCCCCCCCTCCAATCCCCACCATCTCCCTCCCCCCCCCCCCTCCTCGTTCCTACCAGACTGTGCCCCTGGGGGTCGGCCTAATGAAGAGGACCGACAACCCGGGCCTGTTTCTTCCGCACCCCCCCCCCCCCCCCACAACCCCACACCTCCATCACCGTTCTCGCACTAATGTCTGGCAAGGGTAGGACACCGCTACCACTACTACCACTATCCAGGGCAAATTTGGTGTGAGTGAGATTTCCTTTAATGGCTGGAGAGGGGCACTTTCTTGGTACACCTTTTAGAAACACAGACAGTGAGACAGACGAGCGCAGAGAGAGACAGCGAGAGAGAGACAGACAGACAGAGAGACGGAGAGAGACAGAAACAGAGAGGGGGAGAAAGAGAAAGGAAGGAAGTGGGGCAAGGGCAGGATTACATGCAATGAAATCATATACTTTATTGCCATGTTGATCACCAAGAACATCTTTTTTCTTTGTTTTGAGAATGTTACTCTTGTACAGCACGGAAATTTCCAGTAATGCCACAAACCATACCAACAACGTTTCCACGTCAGAAACAGTAACAGAAATCCACACCGTCTTCATTTTCAGGAAACAGACGGGTTTATCTCCCTTAACACAGCAAAAATCCCCCCCAGGGGGCGCAGACAATCCGGAAACGACTGGGACACGTTCTGCCAGTCAGTAAAGAGGTCCCAGCACTGCTCTTTCTCCTGGATGACTCGCTGAACGAGAAATCAGACAGACTGGGTAACACTGTGCACATCATCAGCCACTTTCTTAATCTGTTTGATTGATCGGATCGCTTCTATCTGGGGGGCCCTGCAGGGAGATGAAGCTGGCGATCTGCAGCAAGACCGGAGGCCTGGATTAGCGTCATGCTGGGGGCGTGGAGCGTGTCTGAAACTCCCGTCAGTCCACCGCCAGTGTGGTCTTCTTCTGGGTCTGAGGTCTGAGTGCTTGGTGTTGTGGGCTCGCAGGGACTGGCTGGTTGACAGAGGGCCGAACCACTTTATGCGTTGGTGCGCTATGTACTGGTTTTACATTTGGGCCAACAGCAAAGTGAGAGCTGTATTATCAATGGTTTCTCCAGTCAGTAGGAAACCATTTACAGCTTAGTCTTTTGTGAAGGACTATGACTCTCAAACTAGGAGGCAAAGTTGCACTGGCTCTTTGTGCTGCAGCCTTGTGGGCTAGTTGGCCTTTGGGAACCATCCCAACGCCGGCTGTCCTGAAAACCTCTTGGCCGAGAGAGTGGGGATGTACTTGGGCAAAACACTCTCCACTATAATCAAATTCTAGCCCAAATAGTCGGGACAGCAGTTGCCTCCTCTGCTGTTCTGATGGTCATAGTCGGACACGACTGACTATCATATATATACTGGTTGATAGGTGTAGCACCAACCGTCACATAATTTATCCGTATTGTCTCCAGAAATGTTTATTTATTTACTTATTTATTTATGTTTTCATTAAGATGTTTTACTATAGCGCATATTCTTGAAGCTCTAGGCATTTTACAAAATAATGTCATTGCCGACATTGTTGCATGTTTCCATGACACTTTTCATTTCTCTTTTCCTGTCCATTTGCAGGTAACCGTGTATAACGACCACAGCAGAAAGATGTTGATGAATGAATGTAAGATTTGTGGAATGGATGGGTGAGTTTCAGTTTCAGTTTCAGAAGCTCAAGGAGGCGTCACTGCGTTCGGACAAATCCATATACGCTACACCACATCTGCCAAGCAGATGCCTGACCAGCAGCGTAACCCAACACGCTTTGTCAGGCCTTGAGAAAAAAACCCAAAAAACTAAATAAATAAATAACTAAATAATAATAATATAATTAAAAAATAGGATGAATGAATGACGGGGAATTAAAAAATTGTTGAAAAAAAAGGTGTAGCACCAACCATCTTTCTCATGTCGTCGTTTCTGACCCGGCTCCTTCTGGTTTTGCCACTTGATGGAGTCTCCCGTCGGTCCGACGGATGAGTAGGCAGGCAGGCTTATCTGTCGGGAGAAGAGGCCGATTCTGGATGCGCAGCACTTCCCACAGGTGTTGCAAGTGCCTGACCAGCACAGGTGACTTTTTATTTTAGTGAGGAGGAGTTGTGCAGTCCCTTCCCCACTCTCTCGCCTACCGACGCTCACAGTCCCACAGGTGCAGATAGTGCCACGTGTAGGACGGCCTCAGCAGGTGCAGGTTTTTTCTTCGCAGTTCCGTCTCCTCGGGGGACTTCCAGCCAAGGATAAGAGCTCCCCCTGCCCTTTGGTCATCCTCTTCCGCCTTCACAGCCGTTGGGAAAGGTTTCCTCCTCCGCCTGGTCCGTCGTTGGGAGACTTCACATGCGGCAGGTAGTACTGGGTTACATGGTACCAGTAGCAAGGGCTATGCCCCTGACCTGACCACATACACATTGTGTACTCGTATCAGCATTTATTTCGTTTGCAACAGACTCATCATAACAACTAAGCGAACCATTTTCCTTTTGAAAGCAATCGTGATTGACTTAGTTCTCAAAACGCCACACACTTGTGTCAATGGATAGGAAAAATGCTTTGTTTAAGTGAATCAAATACACGAGCACGTGCAGCTGAACGGTTGTCGTCTCTCTGTGGTGATTTGGTCGCCCAATTTTAATGTTTTTGAACTGCAGTCGCCTCCTCGTACTGCGTCATTTCGTAGAGCAATATGAAGAGTGGTTTCATTCATTCTTCCAATCCCGCCTCTTCCACCCTACCCACTCCTCACACAGACAGACAGACACACACACACACACACACACACACACACACACACACACATTCCCACACATGTATTCTCGTTCTGAAAACGAAATCAACATTCACAAGAGGCGGTGTGTGCCATCCCTTGTCCATAACCAACAGACGGAAAGGACAACGCCGCCACTGGTTTGTGACAGGTTCCCCCCAGAACGACCAGACCTTCTGTCACTCTTCCTATCGCACCATTCTGACCTATGTCTCTCCTTCTTCAAAATCTAGAAATCTGTAACCGTTCCTCCTCTCCCCCCTATATCACCGTTTCCTTGCCTTCCTTTTCCTCCCCCCCCTCCCCGTCCTGTCTTCTGAATGTGTGTGGTTTGTCCTTTGTCTCTCCATCCTGGTTATCCTCCTCCTCCTTCTCTTCTTCATCTTCCTTCTTCTTCTTCTTGATTTCCTCCTCCTTCTTCATCTTCTTTATCATCCTCATCATCCCCCTTCTCCTCCTCATACTTCTTATTTCTTTCTCCTCCTCCTTCTCCTTCTTCTTTATCCTCCTCTTCCTTTTTCTTTTTCTTTATCATACTCTTCCTCTTCTTCTTTCGCCTCCTCCTCCTCTCTCTCTCTCGTCCTCTTCCTCATCCTTCGTCTTCTCCTCCTCCACCTTCTTCTCCTTTTCCTCCTTCTTTTTCCTCCCCCTCCTCCGCCTTCTTCTTCTTTTTTCTCCACCTCCTCCTCCTTTTCCTTCTTCTTCGAACAACAGTTCCCCTTGTTTGCTTGGCATCAGTTCGGCAAGCAAGAAACGATATTCTGCAACACTTCAAGAGCAACAGCAACAGCAGGGTTCCGTGAAGTGGCGGTTCCAAGCGTTCAGACTTTCTCCTGCAAGTCTGTTTTATCTTCTTCTTTTTTTTTCGTATTCTTTAACGTGTTGTCGAAGCATCTTCCTTCAGCCCGGTTGGCTCAGTTGGTTGAACACAAAGCGTGCAGTCAGAATGTGGTGAGTTCAAATCACTGATGTTTTCGCTGCTCACCTGAACGTGCTGTTGTGCTGGTAGTGTTTGTGTGGTTTTAGACAGGTCCCCCCACCCCCTCCACTCCACTCTTCTGGGATAATTATCCATGTCGTCCATACTGTAAGAGGTTGGTGCCGATTATTATTCCTGCTGGTGCTGCAGCATTGGGGGCTAGCTGGTCTTCGGGAATCATCCCAACGCCGACTGTCGGGGTGTAACTTGGGCAAGACACTCCCCACTATAATCCAGTCAGTCAGGCCAGCAGGTCCCGCCTCTGCTGTTCTGATGGTCATAGTCGGACACAACTGACTATCATACATACATACCTGAAGGTAACTTACTAGAACTCTTTCAACTCTTTGACTCCGTAACAATATTGATCCCTTGTAGAAATTTATTTCCTTTCTAGGCCTGACGCAAAGCGCGTTGGGTTAGGCTGATGGTCAGACATCTATCTGCTTTGTATTATTATTATTACTACCTTTTTCATATTATAATTATTATATATTTATTTATTTACTTATTTATGTACGCTTATCTATTATTTATTCACTTTTTTTTCTCAAGGCCTGACTAAGCGCGTTGGGTTACGCTGCTGGTCAGGCATCTGCTTGGCAGATGAGGTGTAGCGTATATGGATTTGTCCGAACGCAGTGACGCCTCCTTGAGCTACTGAAACTGAAACTATCTGCTTAGTGGATGTGGTGAAGCGTATATGGAATTGTTCGAATGCAGTGACGCCTCCTTGAGAAACTGAACTGAATTGGATGGAGCAGGGAGAACAGAAAGTAACAGCAATGTTATTTTACACCAGAATCAAACATGAACAGCATTTGAAACAAACACACAAAACTATATGAAACAAAACACAAAGAACGCTAGTTCTTAAATATTCTTGATTCTTGTCCAGACACGTCTTAGAATCACATGCACGTTGTGGTCACTGGGTTTTCAACATGGAGCGACACACTCATGCGTGATTGTTATAGTGGAGAGCGATCTCTGTTTTCAGTTTCAGTTTCACTTTCTCAAGGAGGCGTCACTGCGTTCGGACAAATCCATACACGCTACACCACATCTGTTGAGCAGATGCCTGACCAGCAGCATAACCCAACGCGCTTAGTCAGGCCTTGAGTGCATGCTTACATATTTGTGTACCTATGAAAGTGGATTTCATTTTACGTAATTTCGCCAGAGGACAACACTCTCGTTGCCATGGGTTCTTTTTCAGTGCGCCAAGTGCGTGCTGCACACGGGACCTCGGTTTATCGTCTCATCCGAAAGACTAGACGCTCAGTTTGATTTTCCAGTCAAACTTAGGAGAAAGGGCGAGAGCGGGATTCGAACCCACACCCTCACGGACTCTCTGTATTGGCAGCTGAGCGTCTTAACCATTCTGCCACCTTCCTCCTCAAAAGATCGAATGCATCCAAAAATTGCCCATTTTCAGTCGCGCCTACCGTTGCTACGACGCTATGAAGCAAAAGCTCTCCCCGGCGGGGAACTACAGTATGTTACTGAGAATATGAACTAAACTTTATGAATTCCGATCTCTTCCCTTCTCTCTATCTCTGTTTGTCTGTCTGTTTGTACGTCTTTCTCTATGTTTCTGTCTGTCTCTCTCTCCATCCCTCTCTCTGTCTCCCCACTCTATCTCTGTATGACTCCCTCCAACCCCCTCTCTGTCTCTCTCGCCCCTGCACCCCCCTCTCTCTCCCCACTCTCTCTCTGTATGTCTCCCTCCACCCCCCTCTCTGTCTCTCTCGCCCCTGCACCCCCCCCCCCCTCTCTCTCTCTCTCAGGCCTGGAACCGGCCTGTGTCTGGAATGAGATCCACTGTGTTTTTGATGTATACTGTGAGAGCGCATGGTTTATGATTCCTTCACCACCAACCCCACGCATTCCTGAGCTACAGATAAGAATCTCTATGGTCCAAGATGGACGTCTGTGAAAGACAGGAAAAACAGTGAAACTATTTCTTGCATAACTATTTTCACGAACTGTAATTTCTCGTTTCTTTTTCCTCTTCTTCTTCTGCTCTCTCTCTCTCTCTCTCTCTCTCTCCTTTCTCTCTCTCTCTCTCCTCTCTCTCTTTATCCCTCTCTCTCCTCTCTCTCTCTCCCCCTTCTCTCTCTCTCTCTCTCTCCCTCTCTCTCTCCTCTCTCTCTCTCCCTCCTTTCTCTCTCTCTCTCTCCCTATCTCTCTCCTCTCTCTCTCTCCCTCCTTTCTCTCTCTCTCTCCCTATATCTCTCCTCTCTCTCTTTATCCCTCTCTCTCCTCTCTCTCTCTCTCTCCTCTCTCTCTCTCTGGGTGATGCTGACAACCGGACAGAAATAAGACGCTCATGTTGCTGCATTCCTTTCACCGTTCTCTCTCTCCCTCTCTTTCTCTCTCTCTGTCTCCTCTCTCCTTCTCTCTCTCCCTCTCTCTCTCCTTTATCTCTATCTCCCCTCTCTCCTTCCTCCTCTCTCCCTCTTTTCTCTCTCTCTCTCCCCTTCTCTCTCTCTCCCCTCTTTCTCTCTCTCCTTCTCTCTCTCTCTTTCTCTCTCTCTCCTTCTCTCTCTCTCTCCCTCTTTTTTTTCTCTCTCTCCCTCTTTCTCCCTCTCTCTCCCTCTTTCTCCCTCTCACTCCCTCTTTTTCTCTCTCTCTCCTTCTCTCTCTCTCTCCCTCTTTTTTTTCTCTCTCCCCCTCTCTCTCCCTTTTTCTCTCTCTCTCCTTCTCTCTCTCTCTCCCTCTCCTTCTCTCTCTCCCTCTTTCTCTCTCTCTCTCTCCTCTCTCTCTTCCTATCCCTTTCTCTCTTTCCTCTCTCTCTCTTCCTATCCCTTTCTCTATCTCCCCCCTCTCTCTTCCCTCCCTCTCCCTTTCTCTCTCTTCTTAGCCCTTCTCTCCCTCTCTTTCTCCCTTTCTCTCCCTCCCCCTCTCTCTCCCTCTCCCCTCTCTCTCTCCCTTCCGCCTCTCTCTGTCTTCTTATCCCCTTCTCTCCCCCTCTCTCTCTCTGCTCGCTCTCCCTCCATCCCCCCCCCCCCCCCCAACTCTCCCTCTCACTTTATCTCTCAGTGGATCTCAACGGCAGGGAAAGGTCCCGGTGAGACTGGTCATCGTTCACGAGGTCACTCCCAGCGGACGTGACAGCGACAGTGTTCATGTCCACCCCCAGCCCCACTCCCCCCTCCCCCCCCCCTCCCCCCCAGTTATCAGGCCATCGGTGTTCAGCCACTGGCAGAGTAGTGTCCCTTACCTTCCCAACTCCTCCCTCCCTCTCTCTCTCTCTTCTTCCTTTTTATCGCCATCGGAATGTGTGTGTGTGTGTGTGTGTGTGTGTGTGTGTGTGTGTGTGTGTGTGTGTGTGTGTGTGATGGTGTGGTTGTGGTGTAGTGTGTGTGTGTGCGTGGTGTGTGTGTGTTGTGTTGTGTGTGTGTGTGTGTGTGTGTGTGTGTGTATGTGATGGTGTGGTGGTGGTGGTGGTGGTGGTGGTGTGTGTGTGTGTGTGTGTGTGTATGTGATGGTGTGGTGGTGTGGTGGTGGGGGTGGTGTGTGTGGTGTGTGTGTGTGTGTGTGTGTGTGTATGTGATGGTGTGGTGGTGGTGGTGGTATTGGTGTGTGTGTGTGTGTGTGTGTGTATGTGTGTGTGTGTGTGTGAATGGATGGTTGTTTGCATGTGGGCGGTGGGTTGTGGAGGGCGTCGGGGTGTATAGGTGCCGAGTGTGTATTGGTATCTCTGTCTATCCGCTTCAATTCTCCCCTTTCTCACCCTCTCCCCCCTTCTCTCTCTCTCTCTTTGTCTGTCTCTCTCTCCCCACCTCTCTCTCTCTCTCTTTGTCTCTCTCTCCCCACCTCTCTCTCTCTTTGTCTGTCTCTCTCTCCCCACCTCTCTCTCTATCTTTGTCTGTCTCTCTCTCCCCACCTCTCTCTCTCTTTCTCTGTCTGTCTCTCTCTCCCCACCTCTCTCTCTCTTTGTGTCTGTCTCTCTCTCCCCACCTCTCTCTCTCTCTTTGTGTCTGTCTCTCTCTCCCCACCTCTCTCTCTCTCTTTGTCTGTCTCTTTCTTCCCACCTCTCTCTCGCCAATAAGTGAGAAACAGAACATGAATGTAGCAAAGTTAAACAGAGATAAACATAAATTCTATTCAAGGCATTTCAGTCTGCTTATGATTAGTATGATGTCCTGTCACTGATATCACTCACTCACTCACTCATTCCCTCGACCGCTGGGGTCGTTGGGGGGACATGAGGAAGATGCCATAGCTCGCCACGCCGTTCTGTTGGCAGCTGTCGTGAGGAGATCTGGCATCGTCATTTTGGTCCATTCCTTGACGTTGTCGGACCAGCTCTTTCTCTGCCGCCCCCGTCTGCGCCCTCCCTCTACAGTCCATTGCAGGATGGTTTTGGAGAGGGAGTTATGTTGTATGACGTGACCAAACCATGCCATCTTCCGTCGTTTGACAGTCGCCAGCAGTGGTTCTTGGGGCCCAACAAGGTTGCTGACCAGGTTCCGCACATAGTCATTGGTCTTGTGCTCCTTGTAGGAGATGTGTAATAGTCTCCTCGAGCACTTGGTTTCGAATGCTTGGATTCGTCTTTCTGTTTCTGCCATCAGTGTCCATGTCTCACATCCATATAAGAGGATGGAGACCACTAGTGACTTGTAGAGTAGGAATTTTGTGTGGAATCTGATGTTGCTCTTCCATACCCTGTTCAGTCTGGCCATCGCTGCCGTTGCAGAATTAATCCTATTTCGGATTTCTGCTGTGCAGGTGCCGTCTTTGGACAGGGTTGCTCCCAGGTACTTGAAGCAATTCAGTGTTCAGTGCTTTCTCTCACTCTCTCCGTCTCTCTCAACCAGGTCAAAAAGAATATAAGACTTCCTTAATCAATAGTGATTTTACCAAAGACAGTTTTGGTTGTTTTATTAACTTTTTACCTCGTCTTTTGTATATCAGTACACAATTTCAAACGTGGCGTTTGAAATAATTCATGGCACCACGTTTTCTACATGTATATATATATATATATATATATATATATATATATATATATATATATATATATTAAACAAGCACCTCTATAGATCAAGCGTGCCGAACGTAATCCTAAACTTCCGTGGTTATCAGAACAGCTGCGAGATGCAATAAAGGTCAGGGATTTTCTTCTTGCAACAGAAACTATGGAAGAGTGTTTTCAACAATGAAATCATGTTAATCATGCAAAGCGTGCAGCTAAAAAAAAAAAAAGAAAAAAAAAAGACTTAATCGATCTTATCACGTCCAAAGCTGACAACAGATCTGTTTGGAAAGCACTCAATCAATTAACAAAGAAAGGTAGTAATTCTAGACCCATGCCACTTACAGAATTGTCTCTTGACAAACGTACTGCTCATTTCAGTGAAATAGCTAGCAAGACGGTAGGATCTGACAAATCTATTCTAAATGACCAGGGTTTCGCACTTCCAAAAGTGCATCATCTGACTTGAATATTCCCTTAGTGGGAGTTCAAAAACTTTGTAATGTCTTGATTCATTTAAATCAAACGGGTACTCGTGGCTCAGGTAAATTCAACAGATTATAACCACAGACCAATATATATTCTATCTATTTTATCGAAACGTTGAAAATCACATAAGAAGTCACATTGTTAATCATTTCGATCGCGTTGATACCACCCTTGCCATACAGCTGTGAGCAGCTTAGTTGATAAAGGGCTTAGTAATATGAATAAAAACAAAAATACTGGTGCCATTAGAGACTGGTGCCAAAGCGTTTGACGTGATTGACCACAAGCTTCTTCTAAAAACAAATAATTTATGGTCTGTCTAACAACACTGCAGGGCATGTCATCGTTCTTATGTAACAGAAAACAACTGGCATTGGTTAATGAATCCAAGTCCGCTCTTTTACTTGTTCAGTTTGGTCTCCTCAAGGCTGTGTTTTAGGTCCTGTGCTATTCTCAATTTGCATCAATACCCCTGAACACGATAAAACTTTGTGAAATGTTTGCATATAATACAGTCCTACATGCCGGCCATTACAGTATAGAAGAATTATTGCTTGCTTTTTGTGAACCTTGCTTTGGGATCTAGCACTTTTCATGTTGCATGAAGGCATGTGTCTTAAAAACGGAATGAGTAAACCAAGCCTTAACACACACACACACACACACACACACACACACACACACGCACGCACGCACGCACACACAGAGCACAAAACACACGTATTCACCATTCCCTACACTAGTTTCTTTTTCAATTACTTTAAGATAAAATGTATATAAAAAAAAAAAACCGAAGAAGAAGAAGAAAAACATAGCAACAACCTCCAGAGTGACATGCGTTTAAAGTTCCAGATTAGATTGGAGCTGAGTTTCCCCAGAGGGAACGTTTCAACAGTCGATTAAGCGACCGTTGCATGCTGATTAGCTAGCGTTCCATTCCACCGTGGAGTGTAGGACAGGCCTTATAAACAGTGCCTGTCTCATTGAAGGAAGCTCCGCCAAATCGGCATTGGGCCTTCCCGCTCCCAGCCTATCAGGTTCTCTGTCTATGTCTCTCTTCCTCCTTCCCTCTGTCTGTCTCTTTCTGTCTCTGTCTGTCTGTCTCTCTTCCTCCTCTCCGGTGTGTGTGTGTGTGTGTGTGTGTGTGTGTGTGTGTGTGTGTGTGTGTGTGTGTGTGTGTGTACCTTAGTGTAAGTGTTCGTGTCGGGGGGAGGGGGAGGTTCTGTGTGTGTGTGTGTGTGTGTGTGAGAGAGAGAGAGAGAGAGAGAGAGAGAGAGAGCACGCACGCGCATGCGTGTGTGTGCGTGTATGTGCGTGTTTGTGTGTAAGTGCGTGTATCTTTGTGTAAGAGAGAGAGAGGGAGGGAGAGAGAGAGTGTGTGTATAAGTGTATGTCAAAGTGTAAGTGCGGGTACATGTGTGTGTGTGTGTGTGTGTGTGTGTGTGTGTGTGTGTGTGTGTGTGTGTCTGTGACTGCGTGTGTATACTTGTGTAACTAATCTTTCTTGTCAAGCCCTTTCTATGTCTTTTAACCTCTGTCTTCCATCAGCTTCTGAACAATTCCTTTTGTTCAGTATATCATGTCGTAGTTTTCATTAATTTGTCAAACATCAAGGTTTCCGAGATCATAATTATGCAAAATGAAAGGTCACGACATTTTGGTGTCACGGCATTGCACTGTTCATATCATTTGTTTAGTTCCTTTTTTGATTTTACAGTAACCCGCTTATTTCATTTTTTGATTTTACAGTTACCCGCTTCTTTCTTTCTTTTTTTACAATCAACGGTGATTGTGATAACTTTGCTAAGGTGACACATTAGCGGGTAGTTAACTTGTGAAGAAAATACAAGCTATGAACAAAGATTGTCGACGGGTGTGGAAACGAGAGTCTTCGAAAAACCACGTAAAACGTCTGTTCTGACAACAATTCTTACGACTCTTTCTCTCGATTGATCAGCTGTTGTTTTTCTCGCGGTCCCCCCCCACCCCCCCTCTCCTTCCCCCTCCCCCCTGTTGCTTTTATTTGCGATTCTGTCAGCGTTCTCATTACCATGACAAGTGATTACACCGAAACAAAGCTGGTTTCAAAGAGTGGGGACGGGTACACAGCTGTGCTGGCAGCAGGAATGTTCCACAACCCAGTCTGGTTGGCTCGCTTCGTGTCGACAGCAAGCTGTGACGTCAGGTCAAAAAGGCCCATGTGAGGCTACACACACACACACAAACACACACGCACGCACAGGATGTGTGTGTGTGTGTGTGTGTGTGTGTGTGTGTGTGTGTGTGTGTGTTTCTTAATTTCTCTGTGTTCTGTGAAGAATGTGATTCCTGTTGTTTTTTCTGCCTTGCATTGTGTGTGTGTGTGTGTGTGTGTGTGTGTGTGTGTGTGTGTGTGTGCACGCGCGCGCGGTGTGTGTGTATGTGTGTGTGCGTGAGTGTGTGCGGTGTGTGTGGACATTTGCCATCTCCAGTTTTATATGTTCGAGTCGATGCTCTGACAAACAAAATTATGCACGGACTTAACTGATGTATGTGTGCGCACCAACACACAAAAGGAACTCGTGCGTATGTGCAGACAGAACAAAACACACACACGCACCCACTATCAATCTATCTATATCTGTGTCTCTATGCATGTACACACACACACACACACACACACACACACACACACACACATATATATATATATATATATATATATATATATATATATATATATTTATATATATAATCTAACACCTCAGTTGCATGCTTTGCTTGGAACGCATCGCGTCATTACCGGCTACAACCCTTCTCCACCTCTCTTCATTTCAAATCAACTGATGATAGTTCTTTCAGTCCATCATCATACTCGCTGAACCTGCCCACGCTCTTCCATTCAACGCCTTCTCTCTCTCTCTCTCTCTCTCTCTCTCTCTCTCTCTCTCTCTCTCTCTCTCTCTCTCTCTCTCTGTGTCTCTCTCTCTTAGATCATCCTTAGGTTGTTATCTAGTTTCGTTATATTATCAGTTTATTCCACCTAAATTTTGTTGCTCATTCTGCTCAAGGTTTGGTTTTTATATGTGTGTGTGTACAACACGTGCTGCCATATGTATACAGGTCGGTGGCCTCACATTAAAACAGTTCGGAGTTCCCTCTCTCTCTCTGTCTCTCTCTCTCTGTCAATCTTAGAGTGTGTGGGGAGTGAGGGGGTGCTGTCAGTGTGTACGCGAGCGTGTGTGTGTGTATGTATGTGTGTGCGCTCGCACGCGAGCGTCAGTGTATGTATGCATGTGTGTGCACGGATGTGGCTGTGTGTGGGGGGGGGGGGGGGGGGGTGGGGTTCTTCATTATGTATACAATTCTGCATGAAAACCTTTTCCTTTCATTTATGTGTGTGCTATTTGTAATAGATGTATATTAGCAAGGACAGATTGGAAGAATAGGCAATGCCTAAAATCTTAATCCTTGAATAAAAACGTTTTGAGTTCTGAGTTCTCTCTCTCACTTTCTCTTTCGATCTCTGTTTCTCTCTTTCTCACAGTCTCAGTCTCTGTCTCTCTCTCTGTCAATTTGCATATTAAGAGCTCTCTGTCACTATCATGAAAGTTGACAGTCTCCGATCGCGTTCAGTTTACATTTCATTAAGTGCCAGCGCCTCAGTGTGTGTGTGTGTGTGTGTGTGTGTGTGGACGTGCGCTCGTGCAGATTACATTGATTCTATCTGTCTCTCTGTCTGTTTCTCTCTTTGTCTCTCTCTCAGGTGAGAGTGCGCGCGTGTGTGTGTTCAAGGGAGCAGTGTGTGTGTGTGTGTGTGTGTGTGTGTGTGTGTGTGTGTGGTCAAGGGAGCTGTGTGTTTGTTCCATCAATCTTCTCCTGTCTGCTTTGTGTGTCGTCTTCATTTCAGTTTCACAGGAAGGAAGGAAAGAAGGAAGAAAGGAAGGCTGGCTGGCTGGCTGGATGGATGGAAAGAAGGAAGGAGGAAGGGAGGAAGGATGGAAGGAAGGCTGGATGGAAAGAAGAAAGGAGGAAGGGAGGAAGGATGGAAGGAAGGCTGGATGGAAAGAAGAAAGGAGGAAGGGAGGAAGGATGGAAGATAAAGATGGGGGAGGGATGAAGGAGGAAGGAAAGAAGGAAGAAAGGAAGGCTGGCTGGCTGGATGGATGGAAAGAAGAAAGGAGGAAGGGAGGAAGGATGGAAGGAAGGCTGGATGGAAAGAAGAAAGGAGGAAGGGAGGAAGGATGGAAGATAAAGATGGGGGAGGGAGGAAGGAGGAAGGGAGGAAGGAAGAAAGGATGGCTGGATGGATGGAAAGAAAGAAGGAAAGAGGGGAAAGAAAGAAGAAAGGAGGAAGGCAGGAAGGAGTGGATGGAGGGAGGAAGAAAGGGAGGAAGGGAGGAAAGAAAGAATGAAAAAGGGAAGGACGCAATGAAAGAAGGGATGAAGAAAAGAAGGGAGGAAGGGAGGGAAAAACAGAAAAGAAGGGAGGAAGGAAGGAAGGAAGGAAGGGAGGAAGGGAGGAAGGAAAGAAGGAAGGAAGGGAGGAAGGAAGGGAAAAACAGAAAAGAAGGGAGGAAGGAAAGAAGGAAGGAAGTTACGAACGAACGAACGAAAGAAGGAAGGAAGGAAGGGGAGAAGACAGAAAGGGAGAAAAGAAGGAAAGACGGAAACGAGAAAGAAAAGATGGAGGGAAGGAAGGAAGGAAGGAAGGGGAGAAGACAGAAAGGGAGAAAAGAAGGAAAGAAGGAAACGAGAAAGAAAAGATGGAGGGTAGGAAGGAAGGAAGGAAGGAAGGAAAGGAGGAAGGAACATGGTATGATGTTGATCATGACCATGCACATCACACACCCCGATCATCCGACTCCCCATCACAATGTGTCTCCCATCCCTCCCACCTCCCTCATCCACCCACCCTCCCCCACACACATGCACACGCCACCGTGTGCACGAACTTACACGTATGCGTGCATAAACGGACAGACAGGTAGGCAGACAGAGAGACAGACAAGACAGACAGATACAAACACATACTCACGCTCGTGTGATATGTCATCACCGTGTATACACACACTGAATAAAAAAAAAATCATTCATATGTTTACACACACACACACACACACACACACACACACACACACACACACACACACAGAGAGAGAGAGAGAGAGAGAGAGAGATTGAATAAAAAAAATGTATTCATCTATTCACACACACACACACACACACACACACACACACACACGTACACACACACATACGTACACACACGCACACAGACACAACTCTTACTGCTCCACATACTGGTATCTTGCAAAAATACAACAGTGTGATGTCACAAGAGTAAATTCTGTGAAGATCTTGAGGTGTATCCGCGTTTAAATTTAATTCAGCCTCATGTCTAATTAATATCGAATTTCAGTAAATACGAACTACATGCACTTTTCGCAGCCCCCCCCCCCCCCCCAACAACACCCCCTCTCTCTGTTCCTGTCTCTCTTTATGTCTCTATCCCTGTCAGTGATATGTCTTCAAGAAACTGGGCAGATGGACTGAAACATTGCTTAGACATTTATGGGTTTTCAGAAGTTTGGATAAATGGCGGGGTTGGGGATGTAAATGTTTTTCTTAAAATATTCAAACAACGCATGATAGATGGCTTTAAACAGGATTGGGCAAGCAAACTCAACGGAAGTAATCGTTATGAAACATATAGGTCATTCAAATCCTTATTACAACCTGAAAAATACTTATCTGATCTTACCATCAGTAAATTTAGATCGGCCTTCATTAAGTTCCGTTTTGGTATAAATGAACTAAAAATAAATCAGCGTTATTGTGATGTTTTGAAAAACTGCCCATGTGGTGGTAGAATAGAGAACGAACTACATGTACTAACAGCTTGTCCATTATATGATGATATTAGAAGGAAATATTTGCTCAAGCATATGCAACATATTAGAAATCTGTCATTATCATTTCTGCTGCAAAACGAAAGTTGTAATGTGACCAGAGATGTTGCAATGTTTGTTTTTTATGCATTAAGACTGAGAGAAGAGTACTTTCAGCCCTAAACAGACATATCAGCCTTGTGCTTTTCATTAAGTTTACTTGTTCTCAGTGAGCTCACTGTGTATTATGTGGATTGTTTTCGTTCTTCCTATTTTATTTTAGTTAAGCTGTGTGTGCAACACGTGCACCCAAAATGTATACAGGTCGGTGACCTTACATTAAAATTCTTGCGTTCTTGCGTTCTTGCGTTCTATCCCTGTCAGTTTATCTGTCTGTCTCTCTCTTTCGTTACCATAACCTCCCCTCCCTCTCTCTCTTTCTCTCTGTCTGCCAATCTATCTGTCTGTCTTTCTCTGTCCCTCTCTGTCTCCCTCTATCCATCTCTCCTCACCAAACCACCTTTCCCCCCACGCTATGCCCAGGCTCGTTCCTCTCTCGCTCAGTCGCTCCCTCCCATCTCCACGCCCATCTCCCCCCTCCCCCCTCAACCCTCCCCCCCTCCCCCCACCGTCCCCCAGTCCCACAGCCGGCTATCCTCCATCTTCAGTTTCCTCTTTCCGCCTGGCTTGGATAGCTCTTACTTGTCAGGGCACGCGCGTCTAGCAAATAAAACTGGATCGGAATGGAGGACTGGACCTCTGAGGAGGGAGAGTGACGATGCCACGAGGTGGACAGAGTGCTGTGATTTGTGGGGACCTGCTGCCGGGAAAGGGGGTGTGAGGCTGGGGGCTGGGGGGGGGAGTAGAGGAGGGATTGGGGGGGGGGGGGGGGGGTTGATTGGTTAGTTCACACTGCGCACCAAGTGTGGGGTTTTCTGACCTGAGTGACTCGAAACAGATCACGTATGGCTATCGCATGAACGTGGGACTGAAAGGTTAAAATTTGAATAGACGTCAATGATGATAAGTGAAGTTTTCACCTTCCAGTGGCAGACAGTTCCCCCAATCTGAAAACTCTGTGTTAAGATTGAAGTACACCTGTCTTGTTTTTCTACGTTTTCTCACCTTTTTGGGGGTGGAGGGGTGGGGGGTGGGGGTAGGGGGGGTGACGGGTCTTGTTTGCCTTTATGTTTTCCAGGACGTTTTTTTGTTCTTTCCAGCTTTCTGTCACCTATGATAAGCTTTCTAGGCAGCTGCACTCTGATGATTCACCAGTGAGGTCGCAAACATTGGGATGGGCACACAACGCTCTCCAGCAGTATTGTTTCCCAACTTGACCTTTTATATGTACGTTTATTCCAAGTAGCCACTCTAGGAACAGCTAGCGAGAACAGCTACATCAGGGACCAGAGGAGGACATCATCCACCAGCTGGGTCGAGCTCAGCAAATCATCATCCTCAGACTGTGCGCAGGCCACTGCCAGCTCATCTCCCATCTCTACAAACTGAAACTTTCCCACACAGACCAATGTCCGTATGACATTGCTCCTCAAACTCCAGCTCATGTCCTCCAAGACTGCCGTTTACACGAAGAGCTGAGGCGCCAGACCTGGCCCAGTCCCGCAGCGCTCCAGGGCAAGTTGTGGGTAACGGTTACAGAGCTCCAGTGGACTGCGGACCTCGTCATTCACTCTGGACTGACCGTCTGAGCATGGGCTGCGAACGCTGAGGAAGGAGAAATATGTACATTGATCATACTGGATATATTTCAAATTTATCTACTTTTCCGACTCTGAAGTGGAGTGATGGCCTAGAAGTAACGCGTCCGCCTTGGAAGCGAGAGAATCTGAGCGCGCTGGTTCGAATCACGGTTCAGCCGCCGATATTTTCTCCCCCTCCACTAGAACTTGAGTGGTGGTCTGGACGCTAGTCATTCGGATGAGACGATAAACCGAGGTCCCGTGTGCAGCATGCACTTAGCGCACGTAAAAGAACCCACGGCAACAAAAGGGTTGTTCCTGGCAAAATAAATTTTGTAGAAAAATCCACTTCGATAGGAAAAACAAATAAAACTACACGCAGGAAAAAATACAAAAAAAATGGGTGGCGCTGTAGTGTAGCGACACGCTCTCCCTGGGGAGAGCAGCCCGAATTTCACATAGAGAAATCTGATGTGATAAAATGCAATACAAATACAAACAAATACAGAAGCGCAGTGAAGGTTGCCATCAGCACTGCGTTCTTCTTTCTTTCTTCTCAGTTGGAGAGTTGAGTAATGGTGCTACCAATGGCTTAGATTGATTGTCTAATGTTATGTGTGAATGGATATCAGTATGTGTCCCAGTCTTTACTTTTGGACGTGAAGATTATTTTTTTCAAAGACAATTTCGGAACTGATATGGTCTGGCTTGGCTACAAGTAAAAAATAAAGAAAAGAACGAATGTATGAGTAAATAGATATCGTTTAATATAATAAGCTGAGAGCTTTCTCTGTAGCACACAAGAATCAGCAAAGTTAATGTGGAATGATAACTTAAAAAGAAGTATCTGATTCATTAGCAAAAGAACATTACCCATTGCGACAGGTAATAGGACTTTATTCTGCATTGATCCTTCAAGACGAAGAAGAAGGAGGGGAGGGAGGAAAGGAAGAAGACAGAGACGAGGAAGAACAAGACAAAGAAATAAACAAAGGGAGAAGAATGAAGCAGTCTGGCCCGGGATGTTTGTTCTCATAACGACCGTCCCCTCCGAACCAATGAACAGCCACACAAATCATCTTCGTATTAGTCGCATGACATTATCCAGCAAGTCTGTGGATGCTAAACCTTGGATTCTCACGCACGTTTTCTACTTTCTTCTGATTTGCTCTGTCTGTCTGTCTGTCTGTCTGTCTCCCTCTCTATGTCTTTCTGTCTCTCTCTCTCTTCCTGTCTCTGTCTGTCTTTCACTCTCTCTCTCTCTCTGTCTCTGTCTGTCTGTCTGTCTGTCTGTCTCTCTGCTTCTTCTCCTTTACCGCACACGACCGGTGAAAAGCTGAGAATTCAGATTGTTTAAAGCAGACACAAGGCGTAGCACATGGACGAACCAACCAACCAACCAACCAACCATTCTCCCTCACCCCTCAGCCCCTCCGTTTCCCCAACCACCCACCCCGACCCACCCCCTCCTACCTCACCACCCCCTTTCCAGCAGGTCCCCACAAATCACAGCACCTCTGTCCAGCGCGCGTCATCGTCACTTTCCTTCCCCAGCGGTCCAGTCTCCCATTCCAATCCAGTTTTATTTGCTAGACGCGCGTGCCCTGACAAGTAAGAGCTATCAAGGCCACAAAAAAGGAAACAGAAGACTGGAGGGGGACGTGGGGGGGGGGGGGGGGGGGAGCAGGGGAGGGAGGGAGGGGGTGGAGGAGGGGAGGCGGGATGGGGGGGGGGGGCGGCGGATGGGAGGGGAGGGGAGAGGGGGGGATTGACTGGAGAAGGGGGAGAGTGATGGGGATCTGACCACATTGATTGGTGTGAAGGGACGGCGACGACGTGTTGACAAGGAAGATATGCACAGAGAGAGAGAGAGAGAGAGAGAGAGAGAGAGAGGGAAGGTATGCAGGGAGAGAGAGAGAGACAGAGACAGACAGACAGAGAGAAGGAAGGTATGCAGGGAGAGAGAGACAGACAGACAGACAGACAGACAGACAGAGAGAAGGAAGGTATGCAGGGAGAGAGAGAGAGACAGACAGACAGACAGAGAGAAGGAAGGTATGCAGGGAGAGAGAGAGAGACAGACAGACAGACAGAGAGAA
Organism: Babylonia areolata; assembly: GCF_041734735.1. Taxonomy (NCBI): domain Eukaryota; kingdom Metazoa; phylum Mollusca; class Gastropoda; order Neogastropoda; family Buccinidae; genus Babylonia; species Babylonia areolata. The sequence continues at coordinate 28,616,348 of NC_134890.1, read as the reverse complement.
GGAAGGTATGCAGGGAGAGAGACACACACACAGAGACATGGAGAAGGAAGGTATGCACAGAGAGAGAGACACACAGAGACAGACATAGAGAAGGAAGGTATGCAGAGAGAGAGAGAGACACAGAGACACAGAGACAGACAGAGAGAAGGAAGGTATGCAGAGAGAGAGAGACACAGAGACAGACAGAGAGAAGGAAGGTATGCAGAGAGAGAGAGACACAGAGACACAGAGACAGACAGAGAGAAGGAAGGTATGCAGGGAGAGAGAGAGAGACAGAGAGACACAGAGACAGACAGAGAGAAGGAAGGTATGCAGAGAGAGAGAGAGACACACACAGAGACAGACAGAGAGAAGGAAGGTATGCAGAGAGAGAGAGACAGAGACACAGAGACAGACAGAGAGAAGGAAGGTATGCAGAGAGAGAGAGACACAGAGACACAGAGACAGACAGAGAGAAGGAAGGTATGCAGAGAGAGACAGAGAGACACAGAGACAGACAGAGAGAAGGAAGGTATGCACAGAGAGAGAGACACAGAGAGACACAGAGACAGACAGAGAGAAGGAAGGTATGCAGAGAGAGAGAGAGACACAGAGAGACACAGAGGCAGACAGAGAGAAGGAAGGTATGCAGAGAGAGAGAGACAGACAGACAGACAGACAGACAGAGAGAAGGAAGGTATGCAGGGAGAGAGAGAGAGAGAGAGAGAGACAGACAGACAGACAGACAGACAGACAGAGAGAAGGAAGGTATGCAGGGAGAGAGAGAGAGACAGACAGACAGACAGACAGACAGAGAGAAGGAAGGTATGCAGGGAGAGAGAGAGAGAGAGACAGACAGACAGACAGACAGACAGAGAGAAGGAAGGTATGCAGGGAGAGAGAGACACACACAGAGACATGGAGAATGAAGGTATGCACAGAGAGAGAGAGAGACGGAGACAGACAGACAGAGAGAAGGAAGGTATGCACAGAGAGAGAGACAGAGAGACACAGAGACAGACATAGAGAAGGAAGGTATGCAGAGAGAGAGAGACAGAGAGACACAGAGACAGAGAGAAGGAAGGTATGCACAGAGAGAGAGAGACAGAGAGACACAGAGACAGACAGAGAGAAGGAAGGTATGCAGAGAGAGACAGACAGACAGACAGACACAGAGACAGACATAGAGAAGGAAGGTATGCACAGAGAGAGAGACAGAGAGACACAGAGACAGACATAGAGAAGGAAGGTATGCAGAGAGAGAGAGACAGAGAGACACAGAGACAGAGAGAAGGAAGGTATGCAGGGAGAGAGACAGAGGGGGACAGAGAGACAGACAGAGACAGAGAGAGAGAAGGAAGGTATGCAGGGAGAGAGAGACAGAGAGAGACAGAGAGAAGGACGGTATGCAGAGAGAGAGAGAGAGAGAGAGAGAGAGAGGTATGCAGGGAGAGAGAAAGAAACAGAGAGAGAGACAGACAGACAGAGAAAGAGGGGGGGAGAGACTGAGACACAGAGAGGCACATAGAGAGGCAGAGAAAGAGAGAAAGAGAAGAGAGAGACAGACAGACAGAGAGGCACATAGGCAGAGAAAGAGACGGGGGGGGGAAGAAGAGAGACAGAGACAGAGAGGCACGTAGAAAGGAAGAGAAGGAGAGGAAGAGAAGAGAGAGGGAGACAGACTTATAGAAAGAGAGAGGAGCAGAGGCAGGGACACAATAAAGAAGAGGCATAGAAAAAGGCACAGAGAGGGGGTTGGGGGGAGGTAAAAGAGATGGAGGCACAGAGAGAGAGAGAGAGAGATACAGACGGAATGACAGATGGACAGAGAGTGAGGTAGACAGGGAGAGTAAGGGAGAGACAGAGAGAGAGAACGAAGCTCAGAGAGAGTGGGGACAGAGACAGAGACAGAGAAACAGAGACAGAGACAGAGACAGAGAAGAAGAGGTTCAGTATCGTAGTATTTTGGCATCAGACGCATGCATGCTTATATGCATGTATATGTGTGTGTGTGTGTGTGTGTGTGTGTGCGCGCGTGTGTGTGTGTTTGCCTGTCTGTGTGTGTCTATGTCTGTGTGTGTGCCTGTGTAGCGTGAGTGTGTCTGTGTGTAAATGTGCATTAATTTGTTTGTATGTGTGAATGTGTCTCTGTGCACAAGTATGTATGTGTAGTGTGCGCGTGCGTATGTGTAAGAGCACGCACGTGAGTCACTGTGTTTGTGTCTACATCTTTGTGTGTCCACGTCTGTTTGCAGAGATATTTTATGTGCACTTATACAAGGAAAGCCAGGAACTCTTCCTCAATGAATGGTGTCCCCCACCACCTGGAAATCATGTGCCATAAACTGCCTTTTTTCTGTTGCTCTCTTGCCCTCTGTCTTGTTCCTGTTCTATTTTTTCCCTATCGTCTCTTCCTCCATTTCTGCTTTCTCTGTCCGTGTACTTGTATTCATTCTGGGGGTCATACGTTGTTTGTCATAAATTGATTTGATTATTGGTGGTTGTTGTTGTTGTTGTTGCTGTTGGTTGTTGTTGTTGTTGTTGGTTGTTGTTGTTGTTGTTTTTGTTATCCTGTCGTTTTTACGGACCCCAGAACCCGTAATTTGCTCGTTAGCATTTTTGTTGTGTTGTTTACCTTTTAAGATTGATAAAATTGTACCAACCCCTTTATGTATGTGATTAAACACACACACACACACACACACACACACACACACACACACACACACACACACACACACACACACACACACACACAGAGGCGCGAGTGTGAGTTTAATTCTCTGCCAAGAAATGCGGCGGAATGAGATGATGGCAAGAGTCGTTGTCAGGGTTTTGAAGCCGTAACACAACATAACTGTGTCCAATGGTCTTTTCCAAGTGCGGTTTCTCCCCTTTCTTGTAACGGGTTTTCCCTTCCCTGACGTGGTTCTGTTGTTGTTTTGTTGTGTGTGTGTGTGTGTGTGTGTGTGTGTGTGTGTGTGTGTGTGTGTGTGTGTGTGTGTGTCTGTCTGTGTGTGTGTGTGTGTCTGTGTGTGTGTGTGTGTGTGTGTGTGTGTGTGTGTGTGTGTGTGTGTGTGTCTGTGTTTGTGTGTGTCTGTCTGTGTGTGTGTGTGTGTGTGTGTGTGTATCTGTGTGTGTGTTTGTGTGTGTGTGTGTGTGTGTGTGTCTGTCTGTCTGTCTGTCTGTGTGTGTGTGTGTGTGTGTGTGTGTGTGTGTGTGTCTGTGTCTGTGTGTGTCTGTCTGTGTTTCCAGTTTGTTCTGTTGATGTGATCTCTGCCCCGATACTGCACTGGGCGGCTGGCCAGCCTCAAAGCCAAAGTGGGCATTGGAACTCCAGCCACTGTACCCACCCCCTCCCACCCTCCCTCCCTCCCTTCCTTCTACTCTATTAAAACGCAACTGACATTTCCAAAGGACTCCTCAAACAACACACAGCTTTAAAAGAAACAGACTCCCACCTCTGCAATCCCTACGCCACATCTCCTCTCCACCAACACATCTGTAAACAGAAGTTGATTCCCCACCCCCAACCCCCAAGCCCCACCCCATCTGACTTTACATGAACGTGGCAAACTGGGGGAACGAAGAAGGTAGGAAGGAGGAGGGAGAGGTGTGGGAGGGAGGGAGTTACGGGGGGGCTGGGGGGGGGGGGGGGAGGAGGTGAGGGGCCCGTCTCCCAACATCATCCCAGACAGAACGAGAAGCGCCACAACCACACGCAACCCTTTCACCGGAAACCGTCACTCATTTCCGGTCATGCGCACCGGTGTGCTGGACGGACGGAAGAGGCGCGGGGTTCTGGTTGACACGGGTCGATGTGCAGGGCCCGCCACGGGAAATGAGGCCAATTGGGCCAATTGCTTTTTTTTTTTTTTCCCTGGCACCGCCTCGCGCTCTCCCGGCCAGATTGGTACGGCACGTGCTGCCACTTCTTGGATTGCGGCAGGTGCGGCAAAAGTGTTACATTTTAGATTTCTTAAATAAAAGGGGGGAAAAACAGAAAAAAAAACTCCTACTACCAAAGAATGTGTTCGTCAGTGAAGGACTGTCACCTCACTGAGATATAAGATAAAAAAAAATTTTTAAAAACCCCAAAAAAAACACAATAACAAAAACATGACTCCTGCTGCCGAAGAATGTGTTATTCAGTGAAGGAGTGTCACCTAACTGAGTAATAAGAATATATATATATATATATATATATGTATATATATATATATATATATAAGCAAACAAAACAAACAAAACAAAAACATGACTGCTACTGCTGAAGAATGTGTTCGTCAGTGAAAAACTGTCACCTCACTGAGGTATAAGAAAAACAAACAAACAACAACAACAACAAAAAACACATAAAAAACATGACTGCTACTGCCACAGAATTTGTTCGTCACTAAAGGAAAGAGCTCTGATGACCCAAGAGAGTACAGAGTAGGCTTTGCAGTCAGGAACAGCCTGCTGAACATGATCGAACCAGGCAGCGGCGGTTCAGAGCGACTATTGACTCTCCGCCTCAACACCTCCGAAGGCTATGTCACTCTGGTCAGCGCATATGCTCCAACACTGTCCGCCTCTCTAGACGCCAAGGATGTTCTCCTTAGCGACTTCAATGCCAGAGTGGGTGCAGACAACGATTCGTGGCCCTCCTGTCTCGGTTCCTTTGGAGTGGGGAAAATGAATGAGAATGGACAGCGACTACTTGAGTTTTGTACCTGACATGAACTGTGCATCGCCAACTCCTTCTTCAAGATGAAGCCCCAACACAAAGTCTCCTGGAGGCACCCACGCTCAAAACATTGGCACCAACTGGATCTGATCCTAGTAAGATGAGCTGCCATCAAAAACCTTCTCCACACTTGCTCTTACCACAGCGCAGACTGCGACATGGACCACTCTCTGGTATGCTGCAAGATCAGACTGCAACCAAAGAAGTTCCACTGCTCAAAGAAACAAGGGAACTCTCGCATTGACGTCAGCAAGATGTCTCAGCCAGACCTTGTAGAACAGTTTGCAGAGGCCTTTGAGAGAAAATTCGATGCATTGCAGCCCAGAGACTCTGCCACAGAAAGATGGGAAACGCTACGAGACACCATGCACCGCATTGCAATGGCCACCTTTGGGAAGAAAACCGCGAAGTCCCACGACTGGTTTGAGGCCAAATCATCAGAGATGACTCCCAGTATTGAGGCCAAGCGCGCTGCACTCACTGAGTACAAACGGTCACCCAGTGAGAAGAACCTGCAAATCCTCAGGGCCGCCAGGAGTAAGGTTCAATTTAACGCCAGGCGATGTGCAAATGAGTACTGGACAGAGCTCAGCGAAGAGATACAGAATGCTGCTGAAAGAGGCAACATCCGAGGGATGTATGATGGTATCAAGAAGGCACTGGGACCAACACAGAGCAAGACTGTCCCCCTCAAATCCTCCACGGGGGAAGTAATCAACGATCCTAGGAAGCCAGCAGATGGAGAGATGGGCAGAACACTACTCCGACCTCTACTCCACAGAAAACATAGTGTCAAACTCAGCCCTCGATGCCATCAAGTGCATGCCGGTCATGGAAGAACTTGACGCAGAGCCAACTGAGGACGAACTCAGCAAGGCCATTAACAGCCTGACATCAGGCAAGGCACCTGACAGTGACGGAATTCCCCCAGACCTCATTAAACACTGCAAGACTACTCTTCTGCATCCTCTGCACACAGTCCTCTGTCAGTGCTGGAATGAGGGAGCTGTACCGCAGGACATGAAGGACGCCAAGATTATCACCCTCTACAAAAGCAAGGGTGAAAGGAGCGACTGCAACAACTACAGAGGCATCTCACTTCTCAGCACTGTAGGCAAAGTCTACGCTCGGATCCTCCTAATCCGCCTGCAGAAACTGGCCGAGCGCGTTTACCCGGAATCACAGTGCGGTTTCCGAGCAGAGAGATCCACGGTAGACATGATCTTCTCCCTTCGCCAAATCCAGGAGAAGTGCAGAGAGCAGAGGATGCCCCTGTATGTCGCATTCATTGACCTCACCAAGGCCTTTGACCTAGTCAGCAGAGACGGCCTTTTCAGGGCTCTTCGAAAGATCGGCTGCCCCCCCCCCACGCCCCCCCCCCCCCCCGCCCCCTCCAAACTGCACAGCTTGATTGAGTCCTTCCACTCTAATATGAAAGGGACGGTGCAGTTTAATGGTAACCTCTCCAAGCCCTTCGACGTACGCAGCGGTGTCAAACAAGGCTGTGTCCTCGCCCCCACCCTGTTTGGAATCTTCTTTGCTTCTCTCCTGAGACATGCGTTCAGCACAGCGCAAGAAGGGATCTACCTGCGGACCAGATCAGATGGCAGGCTCTTCAATCTCGCCCGTCTCAGAGCAAGGACAAAAGTCCGCGAAGCCCTCATCAGAGACATGCTCTTTGCTGACGTTGCCGCAGTTGTGACCCACACCCAGCGGGACTTGCAGTCACTAATGGACCGCTTCTCCCAGGCCTGCAAAGATTTCGGTCTGACCATCAGTCTCAAGAAGACAAATGTCCTAGGCCAAGACACGCCATCTCCACCAGCCATCACCATTGATGACTACGAGCTTGAAGCCATCCATCAATTCACTTACCTTGGGTCCACCTTTACCGACAACCTCTCCCTTGATACCGAGATCAACAAGAGGATCGGGAAGGCAGCCACAACGCTAGCCCGCCTCACACAAAGAGTGTGGACAAATCCCAAGCTGACCACGAAGACAAAGATGGCTGTATACAACGCCTGCGTCCTCGGCACCTTGCTGTGTACATGTGGCAGTGAGTCGTGAACCACACAATCTCGTCAGGAGAAAAGGCTCAATACCTTCCACCTGAGAAGCCTACGGCGCATACTCGGCATCTCCTGGCAAGACAAGGTGACAAACACCGAAGTCCTGACTCGCGCTGGCCTCCCGACCATGTATACCATGCTGAGACAGCGTCGACTGCGCTGGCTGGGCCACGTTCGCCGCATGGAAGATGGTCGTATCCCAAAAGACATCCTTTATGGAGAGCTCGCCACGGGGCAGAGAAGCATCGGCCGCCCACAGCTGAGATACAAAGACGTTTGCAAACGTGACATGAAGGCACTTGAGATCAACACTGATTCCAGGGAGGGCCTTGCAGATGACCGCAACAGATGGAGAAGCACTCTCAAGAAGACTGTCTCTCTCGCATCGGTCTCTACAGTCACAGGCGACGCTGCTTGGTCCAAGCAGACAGCCCAATTAGACATTAGGTCGGGTATACTCTATCTATGGTCAGCCATGACCGAAGGAGGTCTACTACTAAAGGACTGTCACCTCACTGAGGTATAAGAATAAAAAACCAAAAAACCAAAACAAAACAAAAACATGACTGCTACTGTCACCTCATTGAGATATAAGAAGAAGAAAAAAAAGACTGTTACTGCCAAAGAATGTGTTCGACAGGGAAGGACTGTCACCTCACTTGAGGTCATAAGATTGAGCTTTCTGTCAGGGTGTTGTCAGTCACCCATATCTTTATCTGACTTCATTTTGGGATGGAATTACTTTCCTTCAACGAGAATCAATCGCACCACTGTTACGTACACAAAAAAGTAGTAATTACACTTCACATTCGTGCTGCATTGACCTCATTTCATCAACGTTTTGCAGTCAAGGGGTTAAAATTGGAAGGAAGGAAGGATGGACTAATCAGTGGAGGTGGGATGGGAGGAAGCGAGAGCTGAACAGTGGAGAAATGAATGGAATCTTAACACTTGTTATAACTGCATTAGCTTTCTCTGTCGTTTTGGTTTGTCCCTCACTACTTTTTTTTCCACGCGCGGTCCTACTTTAAAAATCACCTTGATGTTTGATATGTGATTTTCTATGCTTTGTTTCATTTATCAGAAATATCAAGAAAAGGAACACGGATCTTCTGAGTAACTTTTCTAAAGAAAAAAAAAAGATAATAAAAAAAGAAAGAAAGTAGGGTCCTATCAGTGCTTTGCAGTCCGGTCACTTTTATTCTGCCAGAGAGAATTACCTGAATAATCAACACAATTTGTTATGAACACATCGGTATCAGTGTATTCTGCCCTGTTTGTCAGCATTTTCACATCTACGCTTAACTAAACGACAAGACATTGAGAAATAGTGATTGAACAAGATCCTCCCCCATCCCCACAACCCCCCTCCCCTGCCCTCGCACCCCTCCGCCTTAGCTCTCTCTTTCTGCCTCGCGCGCATATTCATATTCACACACACACACACACACACACACACACACACACAAACATGCATGCATCTGATGCCACTGTATTCTGCGAAACAGAACTCTCTACGTCTCTCTATGTCCGTCTGTCTCAGTCTCTTGCCTCTCTCTCCGTTTCTGTCTCTACCTATCTCTCCGTCTCTGTCTCTGTCTCTGTCTGACTGTCTCTCTCTCCGTCTCTCTATAACTGTCTCTCTGTCTGCCTCTCTCTCCGTCTCTCTCTGTGTCTGTCTCTGTCTCTCCGTCTCTGTCTGTCTCTGTTTGTCTGCCTCTGTCTCTCTCTGTTTGTCTGTCTCTGTCTCTATGTGTCTCTCTCTCCGTCTCTGTCTCAGTCTGTCTGTTCATGTCTCTGCCTATCTCTCTCTCCCCAGTTACCAGCCTGAAAGAAACTATCTTGATACACCTAGCCCAGCTCAGACGTACTTTCTGCCTCTGTGCCTCTGAGCTCTGGCTCGGCCATTCCGCCGTCTTCTTGTCACTTTAACTTCCGCTTATCATCATTCGCCGTTTCTTGAATGGCGTCGACGTTTCTGGCTTCTTCCCCCCGGCCTCTGGCTTAGGCGTAATGCTATTAACGGACGATGACGTCATCGTCAGTTCTCCTCGCAGGGAAACAACGGGGTTTTTATTTTGTAGCCATCTACACCTTCCCCGCCATCCCTACCACCACCACCACCCTTCCTCTACCTCCCCATGCTTATCCGCTTGAGCTGGTGACCCGTATGCATTGATTTTATTTCCGAGTTAGGAACAGAACTGGTGAAACATCTTTAAAAAAAAAAAAAAAAAGAAAGAAAAAAAAAAAGCGCCGTGTGTTGTTCGTTCAGTGACTGTCTTGGCCCGGCAGCCATTAGTGTGTCATCACACCGCTTCTTTCTTTCCTGTCTGTTTTCTTTGTCTGTCTTTGTCTACTGTCTCTGAGCGCCAACCTGGTGTAGGTATGGAGGTAAGTGGATCTTCTTTTCTTTTCTTCCTGTTTGGCCGGCTGCCTGGTTGGGGAAGGCGTTTGGGGGCGTGGCGTTACTGAGTTTCCTGTTTGTTTTGTCCGACCTAATTCCTCACCCCAACCCCCATTTTTTTTATTTATTTATTTATTTATTTTGTTGTTTATTCTGTCTACTCTTGGCCTGTTTGTCTGCCGGTCTCACCCATCCCTTTTTTCTTTCTTTTTCTTTCTTTTTCTTTTTTTTTCTTTCTTTTTTTCTTTTGATCTGCCTCTGTATTTCTATGTTTTCGTTTGAGTGTCTCATACATTATTTGAGAGAGATGTCTATATATCTGTGTGTGTGTGTGTGTGTGTGTGTGTGTGTGTGTGTGTGTGCACATGTTCGTGCGAGTGCGCGCTCGCGCGCTTCCATGTTCGTGTTTGGACGCGTATGCACGTGCGCGCGCGTCTATCCGTGCACGTGCGGACCGTTCGGTTGGGTGAAGCAGATGGCGAGTGAACGTGCCCCCACATATCACATCGTGCCGGTGAATCCTCGTGAGATGTATCGAGCAACACCAACACGACAGATCAACAGAAGAGAACAGAGCACGAGGAAGAAGAAGAAGAAGAGGAAGATACAGAAGTTGGAGGAAGGAAAGCAGAGAGAGAGAGAGAGAGAGAACAGAAACAGCAGCCGCACAAGCAGGAGGAGGGGGGGGAGGAGGATTAGAAGAAGAAGAAGAAAGATGATGATGATGATGATGAGATCAAGAAGAAGAGGAAGAAGAGGAGGAGAAACAGAAGGAGGAGGAGAAGAAGAAGAAAGATGCTGATGATTTTAAGAAGAAGAAGAGGAACAGGAACAAGAACACCATGACATGTATTACAGGATCTTTAACGTGTGCATTTCATCTTCTGCGGACGTATACACATAAAGGGGCTTCAGGTTCTAGCAGGTCTGCACATAAGTTGTCCTGTGAGATGGGAAAAATCTCCACCCTTTACCCACCGGGTGCGACGGGATCGAACTCAGGAAACTCAGACGATAATCCAGTGTTCTGACCATTTGACCACCGCACCCGTCAGATAGTTGTAGCATGCATTCACACACACACACGCACGCACGCACGCACGCACGCACACAGATAAAAGTCAACGAAAAGTGTCTTGGTTGCAGTATTGAAGCATACCAAAAGATCGATATCACAGCTAATGAACTGACAATGAAACGGTAACTGACAGTGTAAGGTGTGACAATATTCGTGTGTACGAGCAGCTTTCTTTCTGTCTCTGATTCTGTTTCTCTCTGTCTGTTTCCCCCAATCTCTATCCCTCTTTATCTCATTTGTCAACTCTCTCTTTCTCTCTGTCCCTCTCTCTCTCTATTTCTCTGTCTGTCTGTCTCTCTTCCCCACATTCCATACATCTGCACTCGCACATATATTTTGTGCATGTTGGCACACATGCTTGTGTGTGTGTGTGTGTGTGTGTGTGTGTGTGTGTGTGTGTGTAAGAGAGAGAGGGGGGGGGTGAGGGGGGAGAGAAGGGAAAAAACCCAAAGAGATAGAACGCTGATTACAGACAATTCCCAAACTGTCCTATCCATTTCGTATGACCGACACACAACACCCCCTCCCCCCCTCCTCCACCTACCCCCCTCCCCCCTCTTCAAATCTTATCAACCCGTTCACTGGGGGGCAAAACCCCACAAAACTGTGGTGGCCATGGTGACTAGAGCATCTTGGGAAGACTGGGTGACAACCAATCAACGTGTTACACACTCAGTTCCCCCAGCGTCCTTCGGTCTGTGTGGCAGTGGTTGTCACATGTAAGTGGGAAAAGACCAGATCTGAACGACTCCGGAATTCTTCAGTGAATGTAATTGTTTTGATTCACTCGTGCTTTCTGCATACTGTGTTCGAGACGAAAAGTCGTTGTTTAGACAGACGTAGCTTCAGAAAGACAGACAGACTGGCAAACAGACAGGCAGGCAGGCAGAAAAGGTGATGCTATCTATGATTAATATATTGTTGATATGAACCTGGATTTGGGAGAAAATGGAAAAGCTGTTTATTTGTTATTTGTTTTTTTTAACCCTTGGATTTATTCCGGCCCTCCCCGCACTCTCTCTCTCTCTCCCTTTCTTCTTAATCTGATAGCCCCTTTTTGCCTCCATGCTTGCGTGCATATTACGCGTGTGTGCATGCACGCTTGTGTGTATGAAAGAGGGAACGAAGGAGACAGGGGAGAGGAAATGAGAGCCAGAGAAAAACAGTGTGAGAGGGAGAGTAGGAAACCGAGACGGGCACACAGAGAAGTTCAGAACGAAGAGGAAGACATGGATAGAGAATGCTGACTGCAAGAAATAACCTGCCCATTTACATGTTACATCTTTGTCTGAGTGTGTAGGCGTGCGTGCCTGAAATCTGATTGAATGACACAGGAAACGAATGATGAGCGCCCGATGGCAGCCGTCAGTCGGCTCTACCCTGGTAGGCAGCCTGTTGTGTAAATGATTCTGTGTGTGTAAAGCGCTTAGAGCTTGGTCTCCGACCGAGGATAGGTGCTATATAAATATCCATATCAATCAATCAATTTGCAGGACATATAGACCACTCTACCCTACCACCAGCCTCTACCCTTCTTTGGGTTTTATCAAATTGTTAGCGAAAGCAACAACATAAAACCAAAAACAAACAAACAAACAAAAAACACACACAAATAAAAACTTAATATGTAGCGGCCAACCAACCAAAGTGCTCCACACTCAGTCTGCCAATGTCCGTCAGTATTTGGGGTAGAGGTTGTCATGAGTGAGTGGAAAAGACAACATCTGCCAAAAAAAAGATGACGTGAATGAAGCTGGTATTCAAAGTATGCAGTTGTTTGGATTCACGTGCGTACTGCATACCATGTTCAAAACTGTTTATGCACACACACACACACACACACACACACACACACACACACACACACACACACACACGCACACATATCTATATATCTATATATATATGTATATATATATATGCATTTTAATACAGAGAAAGACAGATAGACAGACAGATACAGAGACACACAGTCAGACTGACAGACAGACTAAAAGTAAGGCGATCTATGATTATCATATTGTGGAGATGAAAACAGTTTGGGGCGAAATGGAAAAGCTGATTATTGATTTGTTTTTACTCTTGAATTCAATCATCTCTGTCTCTGCTTGTTTGTTTGTCTGTGTGTCTATCTGTCTTTCAGTCTGTCTCTCTCTATCTCTCTCTCACTCTCTCTCCCTAGCCACATTCTCTCATCTCTCCCTCTACACTTGCACGTGTTCTTCGTGCTTGTGTGTACGTGAATGTGTGTGTGCGTGCGTGGGTGCGTGTGTGTGTGTGTGTGTGTGTGTGTGTGTGTGAAGAGTGAGAAGAGAGAGAGAGGGAGAGAGGGATGGAGAAAGGGACAAAAGAAAGAGAAAGAGAGAGAGAGAGATAAAGAGATAGAAAAACAGAGAGAATAAGAGGTAGAACTCAGAAAAAAAATGTACAGCAAGGGATACCGGCCTGTTTGCAGAGAGGGTACATACATACAACACTTGAGACACACAACATACCGAAAAAGGGGGGAAGGGACCAACATCACTGACACAAGATTTCTTAACAAAAGGTAGAGAATGAATGAATGAATAAATGAATGGTTTATTCATTTATAGGCCATTGCCCCTTATGAAAGGGTGTCACAAATTCATAGACAGCGCATCGTGTATTGTAAAATGACATACGTTCAGTTAACATAAATATATCATACCTTCTTTCAAGTAATATACCCTCGCCTAAGTATTACGTAATACACATCATATTGTATTCAATTGACATTTATGCACCTAAATAATATATGATACAAGCTAAATAATATGTTTTACATGCGTGGTTAATGGCGCTCAGTTAAGTTATACACATTGTCCGTATGTAAGTCGTTGTTGGATACACTAAGACATAAGAACAGATCGGAGCTTAAACGATTTATACAGATAAATTGATAGGTTTCTCATAGTTTGATCATGCGCTGATGCCATAAGTAACGACAATCTAAACTGACTTGGGAACTTGAAATATGTCAATGGTATGTACTGTACTCTTAAATCATACAAGACAGGACAGGACAGAACAAAGTGCACTTCATTTTTTTCTCCAGCTGGCAAAGTGGACATAAGTCAGTCTCATTGTGCATTCTATAACGATAACTATGTTCAGTAATTTCGGAAATGCCCAATCTGAATCCTGTCATTGAATACCTTAAATGTCTATCTAGATTCATTAGTAAATAAGTTTTGATATCAGGTATAGTACGAAAAGTTCTGTAAATATTAAATCTTTCACTATCGTTTACATGGAAATCCCATTCTTGCCATCTACACAGAATTAACCTTTCCTTGAAAATCCGAAGAAACTCGTCAATCCCTTCCACACCTTGGTTAAGGCAAACATAACCAAAACCAAACATGTACAACTTAGAACGTATGGTAGAATCCCAGTTTGTTTTACCGTGTACATCAAGACCGAATAACATTTTGTAGGCTTTGTGAGGTAGTCTGGACTTCTTCTTTCGTATCTGCCCGCCTTTATCAAGCTGAAGATTCTGGCTCGGAGAAGATTCGGACTCATGCATTCTTACTAATTTTAGCCAGTATTTAACGCACTACATAACTGAATTGATATGAATAGGATAGCTGTTTGTTTCTCCATATACAAAAGGTAGAAAGAGACAGAGAGATGGAGACAGAGTGGAGTCTGAGAACGAGAGCAAGAGAGAGAGACAGAGACAGAGAGAGACACAGAGAGAGAGACAGACAGACAGAGACAGAGAGAGAGAGGGGAGGATGGGAGTTAAAAGGAAGAGGAAAACAAAGAGATACAACGCTGATTACAGACAATTCCCAAACTGTCCTATCCATTTCGTAGGACCGACACACACTACCCACACCCCCGCCTCCACCTATCCCCCCCTCCCCTCTTCACGAATCTTACCAACCTGTTCACGGGAGGTAGCTGGGGGGGAGGGGGGTGTGTGGTGGGAGGGGAGGCAGACAGGAAAATGTGGCGGCCATGGTGACTGGAGCATCTTGGGAAGACTGGGTGACAACCAATCAATGTGTTTCACACTCAGTCCCCCACCCCCACCACCATCATCCCTCTCCCACCAGCATCCTTCAGTCTGTGGAGAAATGGTGGTCACGTGAAAGTGCTAAAGAACAGATCTGAGTGTTTCTGAAATACTTCATTGTATATAATTGTTTTTTTTGTTGGTTTTCTTTTTTTGTTTGTTGTTGTTTTTTTACTCGCCTATGCGTTGTATGTACCGTGACCAAGACCAAAAGGCACTGTCTAGACAGACGGTCATATAGCCAGACAGGCAGACAGAGAAAAAAACATGAGAGAATGTGGTGAAACGTAAGCGAAAAAAGACCAGATTTAAAATGAGACTGGGTTTCAAATCAAACACGCTTTTGTCACAGGTCAATGTCGTTGCAAAGACTTATCAGTACTTCCAGTGTACAGTAGAAGAATGTTCACGACATTAAATACCTTGTACAGTCTCGAATAAAATGTGAATTTTGTTAATTGGTCTTGACATTTTTATTCTGTGGTTGTGACTGTGTGGCACTCCTCAGGTATAATTACGAAAGGTATAATTACGAACACACTGGGAAATCCCTTTCTGGAGAAGACACTGGAAGCACCACAAGGTGATCCGTTGTTAACAGTAACAAAGTGCATTGACTACCGATTCTGGAAATAAAAACAACAAATAATCCCCAAAACAAGAAACTCGAAAATCAGCTTCCATATTCTTTGAATTTCCCTCTCTCTCTCTCTCTCTCTCTCTCTCTCTCCCTCCGTCCCTCCTTCCCCTATTTTTCACACACGTCTCTCTCTCCCTTTCTCTCTCTATAGTCATTCGGATGAGACGATAAGCCGAGGTCTCGTGTGCAGCATGCACTAAGCGTACGTAAAAGAACCCACGGCAACAAAAGGGTTGTTCCTGGCAAAATTCTGTAGAAAAACCCACTTCGATAGGAAAAACAAATAAAACTGCACGCAGGGAAAAAATACAAAAAAATGGGTGGCGCTGTAGTGTAGCGACGCGCTCTCCCTGGGGAGAGCAGCCCGAATTTCACACAGAGAAATTTGTTGTGATAAAAAGAAATACAAATACAAAATACAAATATAGATAGATAAATAGATAGATAGATAGATACGTTTGCGCGCGTGTGTGTGTGCGTGTGTGTGTGTGCGTGTGTGTTAGTGTGTGTGTGTGTGTGTGTGTGTGAAAATTACGGAGAGAGATAGAAAGTCTGATGGATAGATACAGAAAGGAGGGTGATGACAGGGAAAAGGGAACAAACATCTACGACCCAATGAGAATACCAGGTGTAAAAATCTAATTAGATGACACCACACAATCAAACAGCACCCCCACTTCTTCCTTCCACACACACACACACACACACACACACACACACATGCGCACACTCCTCACCCCTCTTACGTTGATCGGCGGGGTTATCCTGCCGCCATAATGACTGCAGCATCTTGGGAAGACTGTGTGACAACCAATCAATGTGCTCCACACATCGTCATCCAATCCTCTCAGCTTTCCTTTCTCGGCAGGTAGGAGGGAGGGGAAGGGGGGAGGGGGGGGGGGGGGGCTGGAAGAAAAGGGGGTGTGGGTATCTCACTTTTCTGAATGTCGATGGATTGAGCAAGGACTGAAGAAAGGTGGTCAGTAGAAAAGAAAAAAAAAGAGCAGTACAGGAAAAAAAAAAAGAAAGGGAGAGAGGGGTGGGGGATAAAGAGACGGAGGGAGAGAGAGGGCTGAGAGGTAAGGTAGAGGGGGTAGAGAAAGAGAGGGAGGGAGAGAAAGAGAGGGAGGGAGAGAGGGCTTGGGTAAGATAGATCGAAGGGGTGGAGAGAAAGAAAAAGTGGGTGTCAGTTTCAGTTTTCAGGGAGGCGTCACTGCTTTCGGACAAATCCATAAACGCTACACCGCATCTGCTAGGCGGATGCCTGACCAGCAGCATAACCCGACGCGCTTAGTCAGGCCTTGAGTGCATGCATTACGTGTACCCATCAGAGTGGATTTCGTCCAAATAATATTTTGCCATAAAACAACCTTTTTGTTGCCATGGGTTCTTTTTCAGTGCGCCAAATGCATGTTGCATACGGGACCTCAGTTTATCGTCCCATCCTTCTTCTTCTTCTTCCGCGTTCCCTGGCCACGCTAGATTTTCAGTCCGGTCAGGACAGCGAAGTCCGCGGTTCGTCGCAGGTACCCAACCGATCCCCACAGTTTCTCTTGGAGCTCCACCGGGCTGGGCCATGCCTGGCGTCTCAGAGCGTCGAAGGTGGGACAGGACTGCAGGATATGGGAGGGGGTCTGTGGGCCTGTGCCACAAGGGCACTGGTCAGTATTTGACATCTTCAGACGGTAGAGGTGGGAGAGGAGCTGACAGTGTCCCGTTCGCAGTCTGAAGATTGTGACATGTGCCGCTCTGTCCAGCTCATGGATGCAGTCTTGTTCGTCTTCCGGCCCGATGTCCAGACGTTGGCGCCATGCTTTCCTGAAGCTGTCTCTCAGTATCGTTTTTTGCCTCGCTGTAGGACACTGGGTGGGCTGGCTGCTCTAATTTGCTGCCTGCCTTGGATAGGCGGTCCGTCTCTTCATTGCCTCCTATGCCACAGTGGGAGGGGATCCACTGCAGCACCACAGCAGTTCTCTCTTTGAGGAGATTCAGTTCTTGCCTGACGTCTCTTAACTCACACAGTACGGCCAGTCCTCTCTTCTCCTCTACACAGACCCCTCGGATGTCCAGTGGGTGTCTCAATGACCCAACCTTCAGCTTCCGTCGTCAGAATTGTGGTATTCTTTGTCAACATTCACGTCTTCAGTATAAAAGCCTTCCGCTTGCAATATTTTGATGATGGTAATTGGGGTGAAACGCTGTTAACGTAGTCTCTTTCGCCGTTCGTATGGAAAGAGTTAAGATCTGCTCTCCTCCTGCCGTCTGGAGACTCTGCAGGACAGACATGCAGTCGTCCCATGCCAATGACTAGACGCTGTTTGATTTTCCAGTCGCACTTGGTAGAAAGGGTGAGAGCGGGATTCGAACCAAGACCCTCGTGGCCTCAGTGTTGGCAGATAAGCGTCTTGACCATTCTGCCACCTTCTCACTAGGGTCAGAGGGTAAGAGTGAGATAGAGAAGGAGAGGCAGCGTAAGATAGAGAGGAGAGAGGGGGTAAGAGAGGGGGGGGGGGCTAAGGAGAAAGTGGGTAAGAGAGAGAGAGAAAGATAGAGAGAGACACACAGAGAGAGAGAGAGAGAGAGACTAAGACAGAGAGATTCAAGGACTCACAGAATTTAATGTTAGACCTCCGGCTTGTAAACATTTCAGGTGCACATGCACTCAAATGAATGAAAAGAGAGACAGACAGACAGACAGACAGACAGACGGACAGAGGCAAAATAAAATGAAGGACAGTTAAATTGTTAAGTAAATAAATAAGTAGGTAAATAAAGAACAAGAGGAGAAAGAGAATGGTAAAGAAAGACAGACAGGCAAACCGCACACACACACACACACACACACACACACACACACACACACAGAAAGTAAAATGCTGAAAGAGATCTTTTTTTTCTTTTCTTTTCTTTTTTTTAATTGGAGGGGGTTAGCCGGGGGGGGGGGGAGGGGAGGGGGGAGAGGGGGGGCAGAGGGGAGAGAGAAAAGAAAAGAAGAAAAGCTGGTGACGTCATTTATCGATGTCCGGACCCCTATGCTCATTTCTCCGCAAAAGCTATGACGTATGGCCCGCGAGGTGGCGTGACCGACATGCATTGTCCCGCTCAAGCGAGCTAACTCGGCCACTTCCACGACTTCTTCCAGTTCTTTCTGGAACATTCCAGAAATTAAATGGCCGCTCGTTTTTTTTTTTGAAGATGCCTGCAGGCAATATCTGCAATGGAGGGAACGCGAGAGAGAGGGAGAAAGAGAGAGAGGGGGGGTGGGGGTGGGAGGGATAGAGAGAGGGAGAGAGAAAGAAGGGAGAGAGAGAGAGAGAAAGGCAGACAGACAGACAGTTGAAAAGAAGGGGAAAGGGATACAGACAGGCAGACAGACAGAGGGAGTCAGGTGGATAGACAGATGGAAAAGCAGATGAACAGGCACACACCTGTTGAGACTGACATCTTCCTCTCGACTCAGCGAGGAGGGGACAGACAGACATTGAGACACAGACATAGACTGACTGACTAACAGACTGACTGACAGACAGATAGACAGAGTATAGAGAGACAGGCGAGAGAAAGTGAGAGACAGGCGAGAGACAGAGAAAGACAGATGAGAGACAGACAAAAAAGATACAGAGGAGAGAGAGAGACGGGCGAGAGAAAGTGGTAGACAGACAGACACATACACAGAGAGACAGACAAAGCAGACAGACAGAGGAGAGAGAGACAGGAGAGAGAAAGACACAGAGATAGAGGGGAGACAGACAGACAGGCAGAGACAGAGGAGAGAGAGAGAGAGGGAGGGGGGGAGACAGACAGGCAGAGAAGAGAGAGACAGAGACAGAGGGGAGACAGACAGATAGACAGAGACAGAGGAGAGAGAGTGACATAGAGAGAGAGAGAGAGACATAGAGAGACAGACGGAAGACAGACACAGACAGAGGAGAAAGAGAGACAGAGAGATAGAGGGGAGAGAGACAGACAGACAGACACAGAGGAGAAAGAGAGACAGAGAGACAGAGGGGAGAGAGACAGACGGACAGACAGACAGAGGCAGAGGAGAATGAGAGACAGACAGACAGAGACAGAGAATGACAGAAGAGAGAGGGAGACAGAGACAGAGAAAGGGAGGCAATCAATGCTTCATATATTGTGGAGAGGTATATGGTTTGAGGGGAAATGGCTTCATCTGGAAAAGCCGATTATTGATTTTTTGGTATTTACTCTTTGGGTTTATTTCTCTTTTGACAAACCTCTTCAGTTCTTTTTTTTCTCTCCTCGGTTTATCCGTTTGCCTCTCTCTCTCTATTTTTCTCTAAATTTGATTATTTACTCTCTCTCTCCTCCCTCCACCCCCCTCGCCCCCCCTATCCCCCACGCGCAGATCTCTCTCTCTCTCTTTATATATATATATATATATATATATATATACACCCCCCCCCAAAAAAAAAATATATATATATACATATATGGGGGTGGGGAGGGGGGGAAGGGGGAAGGGGGAAGGGCGGAGGGAGGTTGCGCATGCATGTGTGTGCATGTGCGCGTACCCCCGCTGGCCCCCTCACTATATATATATATATATATATATATATGTGTGTGTGTGTGTGTGTGTGTGTGTGTGTGTGTGTGTGTGTGTGTGTAGAGGGAGAGAGAGAGACACAGAGAGAGAGAGAGAGAGAGAGAATAAATATTAAATCCAGGCCCAGATGTCTTTGTATTTACATAATGGAATGGAGAACACACCAAAAAATATTCTTGGTTAATTCTTTAACCTTTAAAACTGTATTTGTGTTTGGGGTGGGTGGTGGTTTAAAAAGCTCTCATTATCTCATGTTGGTCCTAAGTACCTCCAAAAGGAAGGTTGATTTGCAACAGCAAGCGACAAGATACAGTTTTAAAGGTTAACGAATGAATCAAGACTGTTTCTTAGTGTGTTCTCCATTCCATTATGTAAATACAAAGACATCTGGGCCTGGATTTAATATTTATTCTATTATCGCATAACTTGCTTCATTCAGTGAGCCCAACAGGTCATGGTGCGGAGTCCAGTCTTGGGATTGACCAAGATTCTACATATATATACATACATATATATATGGGGGGTACGTCTGTGTGTGTGGTGTGGGGGCGGGCGTGTATGTGTGTGGTTCTGGATGTGCATGCTCGCTGTGCGTGCGTGTGTGTTGTATGTGCCACCTTACAGGACCAGAACACTCGAACAAGAAGTCAAGAGTGGAAAAAAAAACACACACACACACAAAAAACCTCACGAAAGCTTGATCAAAGAATGCGGGCAAAACTGAAAGCACGCACAGTGATTCTCGCTGTGCCGAGGCCGGACTTTAGTACCGATCATTGCTGGCCAAACGACGGAGCGAATGTGGAAGTTTACGACCGCAATGAATCTCCTCTGATGGGGACTTGCAATAAAGCGGAGTTAATCAAATGGCTCTGGCATTGTTTCTTTTACTCTTTTGTCCTGCAGGCTCCAATAAAACGTCCTTAATCTTGAAGAATTCTTATCGTGTTTGTTTGAAAAAAAAAAAAAAAAATTTGCTCGCTTGCTAGAACACGCACACGCACACACGTTATCATTCACACACACGCGCAATAGCGCGCGCACGCACACACACACACACACACACACACACATGGGAAGATAGAGAGAGAAGACAGAGACAGAGAGAGAGAATGAGTGATAGGGAAATCTTTTGTCATCTGTTAGCTGTGTGGTTTCCCAATAAAATTTTCCAATGTCGTACTTTCGTCTCTGAAGAGAGAGAGAGAGAGAAGGGTGAGAAAAATGGGAGGGGGCGGGGGGGGTGGAGAGTGGGGTGGTGGTGGGGGAGGGGCAGAGAGAGAGAGACAGAGACAGAGAGAGAGATAGAGGGAGACAGAGACAAAGACAGAGAGAGACACACAGAGAGAGATAGAGCGAGACAGAGACAGAGAGAGACAGAGACACAGAGACAGAGAGAGAGACACAGAGAGAGATAGAGCGAAACAGAGACAGAGAGACAGAGACAGAGAGAGACAGAGATAGAGCGAGACAGAGACAGAGAGAGACAGAGACAGACAGAGAGAGAGAGAGCGAGAGAGCAGTTTTCAGTCCATGGAGTTTGTAATAGGATCTTTAATTATCAGACGCTATCATTCTTCCATACAAAAAAAGAGGGGAGAGAGGAAAACGGAAGAGGAAGCGAGGGAGAGAAACGAGGGCACTGAGAAAAAAAAGAAGAACATTTTTCTGTCATTTTATAAGGCTGTGCAACTTGTATTATATTACATTGTTTGAGCCGAGCAACGTTATCTGTAAATCAGAGAGAGAGACAGACAGACAGACAGACAGACAGTGTGTGTGTGTGTGTGTGTGTGTGTGTGTGTGTGTGTGTGTGTGTGTGTGTGTGTGTGTGTGTGTGTGTGACAGAGAGAGAGAGAGAGACATAGAGAGACAGACAGACAGAAAAAAGAAATGGAGGAAGAGAAGACGTTTTCTTTCGGATTTTTTTTGTTTTTTTGTTTGTTTGTTTGTTTGTTTTGTTTGTTTGTTTGTTTTTTGTTTTGTTTTTTTGTCAGCGTGTGTTGTTTGTATCATGTTGTTTAAGTTGAGCAAACTTGGTTGTTGTTTTTTAATCTGAGAGAGAGGGGGAATAGAGAGAGAGAGAGAGAGAGAGAGAGAGAAAGAGAGGGAGAGACAGACAGACTGAGGGACACAGAAAGGGAAATGCAGAGAGAGTGTGATATGGAGGAGGGCGGGGAAAGTTCAAAGCGAGCTGAGCATTCTTGTCATGTTGCGCAATGCTGGCAACATTTCTGTATCATGAAGAGACGAGAGAGAGAGAGAGAGAGAGGGAGAGAGAGAGAGAACGCAAGAACGCAAGAATTTTAATGTAAGGTCACCGACCTGTATACATTTTGGGTGCACGTGTTGCACACACATCTTTACTAAAATAAAATAGAAAGAACGAAAACAATCCACTTAATACACAGTGAGCTCATTGAGAACAAGTAAACTAAATGAAAAGCACAAGGCTGATATTTCTGTTTAGGGCTGAAAGTGCTCTTCTCTCAGTCTTAATGCATAAAAAAAAACATTGCAACATCTCTGGTCACATTACAACTTTCGTTTTGCAGCAGAAATGGTAATGACAGATTTCTAATATTTTGCATATGCTTGTGCAAATATTTCTTTCTAATATCATTATATAATGGACAGGCTGTTAGTACATGTAGTTCGTCCTCTATTCTACCACCACATGGACATTTTTTTTCAAAACATCACGATAACGCTGATTTACTTTTAGTTCATTTATATCAAAACGGAACTTAATGACATCCGATCTAAATTTACTGATGGTAAGATAAGATAAGTCTTTTTCAGGTTGTAATAAGGATTTGAATGACCTATATGTTTCATAACGATTACTCCCGTTGAGTTTGCTTGCCCAATCCTGTTTAAAGCCATCTATCATGCGTTGTTTGAAAATTTTAAGAGAGAGAGAGAGAGAGAGAGAGAGAGAGAGAGAGAGAGAGAGAGAGAGAGAGAGAGAGAACGAACGAACGAACTTTTTTTAATGAGGGAAGTGGAATAAGCTTTTTTACATCCAGCCCTCTGGGCAAAGAGAAATGAAATCAAAATACTCACAGGATATGATAATGTTATAGAAGTACATACATGACATTCAAATACACTCAAATGCACAGTAAACATTTAAAGGTACATAATCATAATGCGATGACAAAAATTTATATAAATATGATAATATAAAAGTGCAATATGAGAGAGAGAGAGAGAGATGATGATGATGATGATGATGATGATAGTAATGATGATGATGATGATGATAGTAATGATAGAGAGAGAGCGACAGAGACAGAGACACAGACAGACAGAGTGACAGAGAGAGACAGAGACACAGACAGACAGAGTGACATAGAGACACAGAGAGAGAGAGCGAGTCAGAGAGGGGGAGAGAGAACTGATTGATTGATTGATTGATTGATATGGATACTTATATAGCGCCTATCCTCAGTCGAGACTCGGTGAAAGAGAGAGAGGGAAGAAAGAGAGGCGGAGAGGGAGAAAGGGGAGGGGGTGGAGAGGGAGGTGGGGGAGAAAGAAAGAGAGAGAGAGAGAGAGAAGGGAAGGGGAGAGAGAAAAGAGAAGATAAAGATACACGCAGGTATGGAAACAGAGGGAGAAAGAGAGAGGGGAGGAGGGAGGGAGAGAGGGAGAGAGAGACACACACACACACACACAAAGAAGACATTTTTGTCGCCCAATGTAGTGTTTGAATCCAGTTAAAAAAAGAAAAAAGAAAAAAAAGCCTCATTTCAAAATCATCCAGCAGAGAAAGAGATGAGACAGACGACAGAGAGGAAAAAGAGAGAACAGAAAGTAAGACAGAGAGGAAAAAGAAAACAGAAAGAATGACAGAGAGACAAATATAGGCAGAAAGACAGAGACAAAGAGGGAACAGAAAGAAAAACAGAGAGGAAAAAGAGAACAGAAAGAAAGACAGAGAGGAAAGAAAAACAGAGAGACAAAGAGAGAACAGAAAGAAAAACAGAGAGACAAAGAGAGAACAGAAAGAAAGACAGAGAGACAAAGAGAGAACAGAAAGAAAGACAGAGAGGAAAGAAAGAGAGACAAAGAGAGAACATAAAGAAAGACAGAGAGGAAAGAAAGAGAGACAAAGAGAGAACAGAAAGAAAGACAGAGAGACAAAGAGAGAACAGAAAGAAAAACAGAGAGACAAAGAGAGAACAGAAAGAAAGACAGAGAGACAAAGAGAGAACAGAAAGAAAGACAGAGAGGAAAGAAAGAGAGACAAAGAGAGAACAGAAAGAAAGACAGAGAGACAAAGAGAGAACAGAAAGAAAGACAGAGAGACAAAGAACAGAAAGAAAAACAGAGAGGAAAGAAAGAGAGACAAAGAGAGTACATAAAGAAAAACAGAGAGGAAAGAAGGACAGAGAGACAAAGACAGTACATAAAGAAAAACAGAGAGACAAAGAGAGTACATAAAGAAAAACAGAGAGACAAAGAGAGTACATAAAGAAAAACAGAGAGGAAAGAAAGACAGAGAGACAAAGAGAGAACAGAAAGAAAGACAGAGAGACAAAGAGAGTACATAAAGAAAAACAGAGAGGAAAGAAAGACAGAGAGACAAAGAGAGAACAGAAAGAAAGACAGAGAGACAAAGAGAGTACAGAAAGAAAGACAGAGAGACAAAGACAGAGAGACAAAGAGAGTACAGAAAGAAAGACAGAGAGACAAAGAGAGAACAGAAAGAAAGACAGAGAGGAAAGAAAGAGAGACAAAGAGAGAACAGAAAGAAAGACAGAGAGACAAAGAGAGAACAGAAAGAAAGACAGAGAGACAAAGAACAGAAAGAAAAACAGAGAGGAAAGAAAGAGAGACAAAGAGAGAACAGAAAGAAAGACAGAGAGGAAAGAAAGACAGAGAGACAAAGAGAGAACAGAAAGAAAGACAGAGAGACAAAGAGAGAACAGAAAGAAAGACAGAGAGACAAAGAGAGAACATAAAGAAAAACAGAGAGACAAAGAGAGAACAGAAAGAAAGACAGAGAGACAAAGAGAGAACATAAAGAAAAACAGAGAGGAAAGAAAGACAGAGAGACAAAGAGAGAACATAAAGAAAAACAGAGAGACAAAGAGAGAACAGAAAGAAAGACAGAGAGACAAAGAGAGAACATAAAGAAAAACAGAGAGGAAAGAAAGACAGAGAGACAAAGAGAGAACATAAAGAAAAACAGAGAGACAAAGAGAGTACATAAAGAAAAACAGAGAGACAAAGAGAGTACATAAAGAAAAACAGAGAGGAAAGAAAGACAGAGAGACAAAGAGAGAACAGAAAGAAAGACAGAGAGGAAAGAAAGACAGAGAGACAAAGAGAGAACAGAAAGAAAGACAGAGAGGAAAGAAAGAGAGACAAAGAGAGAACAGAAAGAAAGACAGAGAGACAAAGAGAGAACAGAAAGAAAGACAGAGAGACAAAGAACAGAAAGAAAAACAGAGAGGAAAGAAAGAGAGACAAAGAGAGAACAGAAAGAAAGACAGAGAGGAAAGAAAGAGAGACAGAGAGAGAACAGAAAGAAAGACAGAGAGACAAATATAGTACAGAAAGACAGACAGACAAAGAGAATACAGAAAGACTGGGGGAGAGGGAGAGAGAGAGAGAGGCAGGGAGGGATAGATAGAGAGAGGGGGGGAGACAGACAGAGGCAGGGAAGGAGAGAGAGAGAGAGGGTGGTGGTGGTGGAGAGAGTGTGGTGAGAAGGAAGAGAGACGGGAGAGACAACTTAATTCATTCTTTTCATGTCGCGCAATCTATATTATGTCTTTTTCAATCAAACAACCTCGATTTTCATTCTTTCATTCCATCAAGAGACAGCGAACGAAAGTGAGAGAGACAGACAGACAGAGAGAAAGAGACAGAGAGAGAAGGGTATAGGGTGTAAATTGCTGGGAAACAAGAGAGAGAGACGGAAAGAGAGAGGGGAAGACAGAGAGAAAGAGAGAGAGGCAGAGAGAGAGACAGATGCAGAGACAGACAGACAGACAGAGAGAGGGGGGTGTAAATTGCTGGTAGACAAAACAAGAGAGAGAGATGGAAAGAAAGAGGGGAAGACAGAGAGAAAGAGAAAGAGGGAGAGAGAGGTGGGGGGCAGGGGGTGGGTGAGGGAGGAAGGAAGGATGGAAGGAAGTGCAGAAAATAGTATAGTGCTTTGATTCTCCTTGTGATCTAAAACATGTCATAAAATCTTTGAATCAAGGAACCTCCATTCTAATCCATCAATCCCCCGACACACACACACACACACACACACACACACACACACACACACACACACACATACTGAGATAAAGAGGGAAAGGAGGGAGAGAGAGACAGACAGACAGAGTTTAATTTTAAAAAAATTCTGAATCATCAAAGAGAGATTCAATTCATTTGTAAGTGAGATTGAGAGAGAGAAAGAAATGACAACACACACACACACACACACACACACACACACACACACACACACACACACACACAAAGAAACACACACACATGAGGACAGATGCAGAATAGAAACACAGAGAGACAGAAACGGACTCAGAGAGAGAGTGAGGGAGAGAGAGAGAGACAGAGACAGACACAACGAGACAGACACAGAAAGACATAGGCAGCAAAGAAACACACAGTGAGACAGAGACGGGCTCAGAGAATGAAAAGATAGAGAGAGGAGAGAGAGTGGGAGAGAGATAGAGAGAGAGAAGAAAGAGCGAGACTCTAGAGAAAAGACAAAGAGAGAGAGGGAGAGAGAGAAACACAGGGAGAGGCAGAGGCGGACTCAGAGAAAGAGAGAGAAAGAGAGGGAGAAGAGAGAGAGAGAGAGAGAGAGAGATAGAGAGAGAGAGAGGAGAGACAGGCAGAGAAAAGTGAGAGAGAGAGGGAGAGAGAGAGAGAGAGAGAGTCAAAGAAGAACACAGAGAGAGAACGCTATCAACACGCCAGCGAAAGAAGTAGGAGATATCCCCCTAACTGGAATAATTCGGAAACGAAAGTCTCCCTACCAGACCCCATCACTGACATACAAGACATACATCCAAGGGGGAGTTAACGTAATGGGAACGATGATGACAACCTCACAAAGGGTCAGTACTTGTCTGCCCTTACCACATCAACCCTCTCACATGCCCGCTTCCGCAATTCGTCTGCTCAGATACGAGACCAGCGTCTGGACCTTAAAAGCTTCTTCGGATCCAGTCACTGCAAGGTAAACATCAGCACGGTGCTGCTTCTCCAGTCGCCAGCATGCTTCAAGGATAATGACCATGCCAAGGGAACAGACAGGCAGGGAGACAGACAGACAAGCAGTGTTCCTGCATGTTTTTGTTGTTGTTGTTTTGTTGTTGTTGTTTTGAATGGTCCTGTTGCTGAGAAAACGTTGTTGATACAGGGGGTTTTAACGTGAGTTGTTATACTTAAGTCTCGGAGAGACTTTGTCTCTGACAAGACAGACAGACAGACTAGCAGTGTGTCCAACAGTTTTTTGTTTTGAACGGCCCTGTTGCTGTGAAGCCGTTGTTGACACTGGGGTTTAACGTGGTTTGTTACATACTGAAGACTCGGAGAGACTTTTTCTCTGACAAGACAGACAGGACACACAGACACACACAGGCAGACAAGCAGTGTTCCAACAGTCGTGTTTTTTTTGTTTTTTTGTTTTTGTTTTTTGTTTTTGTTTTGAATGACCCTGTTGCTGTGAAGCCGTTGTTGACACTGGGGTTTTAACGTGGTTTGTTATACTGAAGTCTCGGAGAGACTTTGTCTCTGACAAGGCAGACGAGACAGACAGACAAGCAGTGTTCCTACAGTACGGTCCTGCTGCTGTGAAGCCGTTGCTGACACAGGGGTTTCAACGAGGTTTGTTACTTACTGAAGTCTGTTACTTACTGAAGTCTCAGAGGCTTTCGGATTCCTGAAAAAGGAATGCAATACGTTTGTTCCCAGTGGACAGGTCTGAGTTGTTTGTGTGGGCAGGGTCAGCCTTGAAGGCAACAGGAGTTTGGATCATTGACATGACATGCTGGTCAGCACACACATCTAAACCAACACGTGCGCGCGCGCGCTCGCAAACACACACACACACACACACACACACACACACACACACACACGGCCAAAACACGCAAGAACGCACACACCCAAACACATACCCTTATGCAAACACACACACACACACACACACACACACACACACACACACACACACACACTAAACCATATATTGTTTCAGTGTCAAAGGATTATCAGGTTACTTCCAAAGTCATGCAAAGTCAGACAATTTTCTGAACAAAACATGAAAGAAATAATGTCCAACCACGCACTGTTGTTGGAAATTGCTGAATCCCTGTTACATGGCCCAACTGGAGTGTTTCTTTCACGTAAACCTCCGATATTTAATTCTGTTGTTTGTTTTTTTCGTTTATGTTGAAAATTGCTGTTTCACAGATTTTCATAAATTGTTGCTTCTGTTGTTCTAGTTTATAATCACTCTGCATATCCCCCTTTTAAGTACCATCCCTACCACATTCTCATCTTCTACACACACACACACACACACACACACACACATGACACGTCTAATATCACCTAAAATGAAAAGACGTTAAATTAAAGAAAGCACACACACACACACACACACACACACACACACACACACACACTCAAACACACACACATACTCTCTCTCTCTCTCTCTCTCTCTCTCTCATGCGAGAGAAAACCAGACGAAAGCTACACCTCCTAACATGCTTCGTCTCCGATCCAATACCCCGGCTCACTCAATTGCTCAACAAAAGCCTACTTTCCCCGTCGCCATCTCCACAACTCTGTCGACAGCGCGCGCAAGGTAATGACGTCATGTCAGTGTGACGTCAAACGAAGACGAAGATGGCTTCGTTGTATGTAAAGTTCTATTACAGCTACTGGATAGGGCGTGCGCATGTGGAAATTTACGATCGCGGCGAATCTTTTCTTGTTGGTGAAAGCCTCCAGTGGAGTGGAGTGGATGAACTGACATTGGGATTGTTTCTCTTGTCCTTGCAGTACGCAGTCTGAAATGAAATGTTTTATTCTGGTAATGCGTGTGTGTCACTCTGTATGTGCGTGTGTGTGTGTGTGTGTGTGTGTGTGTGTATGTGTGTGTGTGTGTGTGTGTGTGTGTGTGTGTGTGTGTGTGTGTGTGTGTGTGATCAAACACACACGCTGGTGCGCTCGCTCGCGCACACACACACACACACACACACACACACACACACACACATCTCATACACAGTGAAAGAGAGAGAGATAGTAGGTGAGGGAAGGAAAGCAAGAGAGAGAGAGAGAAAGACAGAGAGAGAAGAAAGAAAGACAGAGACAGAGAGATTAGTTTCATGCGTGTCGTGCGCTGTGCAACAGAACTGTTTCTCTCTTTCAGACTGGTCTTTAAAAAAAAAAAAAAAAAAAAAGGAAGGAAGGAGAAAGGGTGGGGGCGGGAAGAAACAGAACAAAGAGAAGGAGGGAGGAGAACAAAGAGAGACAGAGACCGATCATTTCCTGCAGTCTGTGTTAAATGGTCAGTCGTCTGAAACGTCTCTCTTGTCTTCCCTTAAATAATGAAATGAAGAGAGGGGGCGGCGAGAGTTGAGCGAGGGAGCGGAATAAGACGAGGGGAAAGAATGAGAGAGAGAGAGAACTCAGAACTCAAAGCTTTTTTTTTATTCAAGGATTAATTTTTTTTAGGCATAGACACACACACACACACACACACACACACACACACACACACACACACACACACACACACACACACACACACACACACACACACACACACACACACACACACACACACACACACACACACACACACACACACACACACACACACAGAAAACTCAGACCTCAAAACTTTATTCAAGGATTAATTTTTTTAGGCACACACACACACACACACACACACACACACACACACACACACACACACACACACACACACACACACTGACACTGACACTGACACTGACACAGGTTTTACTGTGAAGGCCACCGGCACATACACAAAGGGGTGGGGGATACAAAGGGGCAATTCGATCGCTCTTCACAGAGAGAGAGAGACAAAGACAGAGACAGAGAGAGAGACAGAGAGAGAGAGTCTGAGAGCAGTTTAAAAAAAAGCAGAAAAATAAAATCATTTAAAAACAGGAGATGGGTCAAATATTGAAAGAGAGAGATATAAGGAAGTAGTGGTGGAGGTAGACATGCGGATAGGGACAGACACACAGACACAGAGAATCAAGATTATATATATATAATATATAACAACAACAAAAACAAAAACAAAAATCAAATCAAAACAGACAATCAGTATCAGTATCAGTAGCTCAAGGAGGCGTCACTGCGTTCAGTCAAATCCCTATACGCTACACCACATCTGCCAAGCAGATGCCTGACCAGCAGCGTAACCCAACGCGCTTAGTCAGGCCTTGAGAAAAATAAATAAATAAAATAAATAAATAAATAAAATAAAATAACAGACAAACAGACGCAGAGTGCTGGCCAAAGGGCAGAGCAACACCTCCACGCTGACTGACACAATCAAAACCCCGACTGAGCCGGGGACCGAACCCCGACCACCAACACTTCCTCACCACCGGGGGGGCGGGGGCGGGGGCGGGGGGGGGGGGTGATGGCAAGGGAAGTCAATCGATGACGGCGCCAGAGGTCCTGAAGAGCCCTCCCCACCCCCACACCACCCTCCACCCACCAACCCACAACCCTCCATCCACCCTTCCCCACCCCGGCCACCACCACCACCACCACCACCACCACCACCACCAGCACTGTCGCCTCTCAATCCCCACGTGCACAGCGAAGGCCCGTCCCCTAACGAGGTTCTTTGGATCTGGTTACAGGTTAATCAGTGGAGAGCTACAAGGCACAGAAAGCTACCATTGTGAGCACGCTCTGGGCGCTGACAGTGACAGCAGCCGGGGACAGACTCACACCACAAAGGCACAGTCCCCGGGCGGGAACGTCCAGTACACTCAGACGCTTCCTGGTGTGTGTTTTTTTTTTGCTTGCTTTGTTGTTGTTGTTGTTTTGTTGTTGTTGTTGTTTTTTGGGGGGACTCACATACAATAGCAACTGAATTAAACTCTGTTGTTGTTTTTTTCTCTCTTCCAGTGGTACTACTGGAGGAATCCAACAACCATTGAATTAAACTTCCTGTGGACAACATTTGTCTTCCGGTCCTGAATGGAGGAATCTAATATTGTTGTTTAGAAAGTATCCGCGCAAACAGATACACACACACACACACACACACACACACACACACACACACACACACACACACACACACACACACACACACACACAC
>NC_134890.1:28572969-28580469 GCF_041734735.1 Babylonia areolata | reverse complement strand
AAATAAAATAAAATAGATAAATATATAAATAAATAACTAGCTAAATAACTAACTAAATAGATAATAATAATATAATTTTAAAAATATTTAAAAATTAAAAAAAATAATGCTGACGACCGGACAGAAATGAGACACATCATGTTGTTGCATTCCTTTCAACGTTTTTCTCTCTCTCTCTCTCTGTCTCTCTGTCTGTCTCTCTGTGTCTCTGTCTCTCTCTCTCTCCCTCTCTCTCTCTCTATCTGTGTGTGTGCGTGTTTCTGTCTCTCTCTCTGTCTCTGTCTCTCTCTCTCTCCCTCTCTCTCTCTCTATCTGTGTGTGTGCGTGTTTCTGTCTCTGCCTCTGTCTCTCTCTCTCTCTCTATCTCTCTCCCCCTCTCTCTCTCTCTTTCTTGCTCGCTCGCTCACTGTCTCTGCATATCTCTCTCTCTCTCTCTCTCTCTGTCTGTCTCTGTCTCCTTCTGCCTTTCTGTCTGTCTGTCTGTCTCTCTGCAGATGACCTGGTGATATCATTTATAAATGCAACCTGTTGATGTCACTGATCCTCAAAATGGCGAATTTACACATACACACACACGCGGGCACTCACATACACCCAAGTACACACATATAGAGTCACATACAGGTACATACATACATACATATATACATACACACACACACTCCCGCGCACATGCGTGCGCAAAATAACACGCACACGCGCGCACACACACACACACACACACACACACACACACACACACACACACACATACACATACAGAGAGAGAGAGAGATTTAATAGGTATCGTGACATTTCAGTGAGTGTTGGGAAATCGTCTGAAATCATCGTTTGATACCAAAGGCGGTGGGGGGGGGGGGGGGGGGGGTAGGAGAGAAGAGAAAAAGAGGGAGAGAGAGAGAGGGAGGGAGGGACAGAGAGACAGAGATTGTGTGTATTTTAAAGCAACAGAGCGCATACGTGGCAATGTGTCTATTTCAAAACAACACAGCATATATGTGGCAATGTGTCTATTTCAGAACAACGCAGCACATATGTGGCAATGTGTCTATTTCAGAACAACAGTACACATAGGTGACAATGTGTCTATTTCAAAACAACGCAGCATATAAGTGACAATGTGTCTATTTCAAAACAACACAGCACATATGTGTCAATGTGTATATTTCAAAAGAACAGTACACATAGGTGACAATGTGTCTATTTCAAAACAACAAAGCACACAGGTGACAATGCGTGTATTTCAAATGAACAAAATACACAGGTGACAATATGTATATTTCAAAACAACAGAACACATAGGCAACAATGTATCTATTTCAAAAAACAACAGAACACATAAGTGACAATGTGTCTATTTCAAAACAACAAAGCACACAGGTGACAATACGTGTATTTCAAAACAACACAGCACATAGGTGACAATGCGTGTATTTCAAAAGAACAAAATACGTAGGTGACAATGTGTCTATTTCAAAACAACACAGCACATAGGTGACAATGTGTCTATTTCAAAACAACACAGCACATAAGTGACAATGTGTCTATTTCAAAACAACACAGCATATATGTGGCAATGTGTATATTTCAAAACAACACAGCACATAAGTGACAATATATGTATTTCAAAACAACAGAACACATAGGGAACAAAGTGTCTATTAAAAAAAAAACCCACATAAATGACAATGCGTGTATTTCAAAACAACACAGCATATAAGTGACAATGTGTGCATTTCAAAACAACACAGCACACAGGTGACAATGCGTGCATTTCAAAACAACACAGCACACAGGTGACAATGCGTGTATTTCAAAACAACACAGCATATAAGTGACAATGTGTGCATTTCAAAACAACACAGCACACAGGTGACAATGCGTGTATTTCAAAACAACACGGCACATAAGTGACAATGTGTGCATTTCAAAACAACAGAACACATAGGCAACCATGTGCCTATTTAAAAAACAACACAGCACATATGTGACAATGCGTGTATTTCAAAACAAACAGTGCGTGAGGGAGTGATGTACGGGGCTGCATCCTTTGAAAGCTGGTGAAGAAGAAAAACATCGCCGTCAACATCAGGTTTCTTTCTGTCC
Source organism: Babylonia areolata (assembly GCF_041734735.1). Lineage (NCBI taxonomy): Eukaryota > Metazoa > Mollusca > Gastropoda > Neogastropoda > Buccinidae > Babylonia > Babylonia areolata. Next base: position 28,578,363 of record NC_134890.1, on the reverse strand, counting down.
AGCCTCACTCATTTTCTTCGTCACCAATCATCATACTTGCTCTCTGTCTTGAGCAAATGAGTTCCGCAAATACTACTAATGAAAAGGCACGACAGGCAGAGGGGGGTGGGGGGGGTGGGGGGGCTAGATAGGGAGAAAGAGATAGACAGGCACAGAAAAGAGAGAAGGGGGGTGGGGGTGGGGACATAGATAGGGAGAGAGAGAGAGGGAGAGAGAGAAGACAAAACAAGACAGGGATAGAGACAGAGAGAGGGATAGAGACAGGGAGAGGAAGGAGGGAAGACAGGGATAGAGACAGAGAGAGGAAGGAGGGAAGACAGGGATAGAGACAGAGAGAGGAAGGAGGGAAGACAGGGATAGAGACAGAGAGAGCAAGGAGGGAAGACAGGGATAGAGACAGAGAGAGGAAGGAGGGAAGACAGGGATAGAGACAGAGAGAGAGAGGGATAGAGACAGAGAGAGGAAGGAGGGAAGACAGGGATAGAGACAGAGAGAGCGATAGAGACAGAGAGAGCAAGGAGGGAAGACAGGGATAGAGACAGAGAGAGGAAGGAGGGAAGACAGGGATAGAGACAGAGAGAGGGATAGAGACAGAGAGAGGAAGGAGGGAAGACAGGGATAGAGACAGAGAGAGGAAGGAGGGAAGACAGGGATAGAGACAGAGAGAGGGATAGAGACAGAGAGAGGGATAGAGACAGAGAGAGGGATAGAGACAGAGAGAGGAAGGAGGGAAGACAGGGATAGAGACAGAGAGAGAGAGGGATAGAGACAGAGAGAGGAAGGAGGGAAGACAGGGATAGAGACAGAGAGAGGAAGGAGGGAAGACAGGGATAGAGACAGAGAGAGGGATAGACAGAGAGAGGGATAGAGACAGAGAGAGGGATAGAGACAGAGAGAGGAAGGAGGGAAGACAGGGATAGAGACAGAGAGAGGAAGGAGGGAAGACAGGGATAGAGACAGAGAGAGGGATAGAGACAGAGAGAGGAAGGAGGGAAGACAGGGATAGAGACAGAGAGAGGGATAGAGACAGAGAGAGGGATAGAGACAGAGAGAGGAAGGAGGGAAGACAGGGATAGAGACAGAGAGAGGGATAGAGACAGAGAGAGGAAGGAGGGAAGGACGGAGACATAGAGAGGAGTAATGGTGACAGAGAGGGGTAGAATGGAAGGAGAGAGAGGAGGGCGGGGGTATTGGGAGGGGGAGAGAGGGGGGATGACGGGAAAAAAAAGAGAGAGAGGGGAGCTGGGAAAGAGAACAAGTTAAAGGACAGAGAGAGAGAGAGGGAGAGAGAGAGACAGAGACAGACACAGAGAGAGGGAGGGAGAGAGACAGAGAGGGAGAGAGATAGAGAGGAGAGAGAGAGGGGAGACAGAGAGACAGAGACAGACAGAGAGAGAGAGGAGAGAGAGGGGGGAGAGAGAGAGAGAGGGGGGAGAGAGACAGACAGACAGAGAGAGACAGAGACAGACAGAAAGAGAGAGGGGGGGGGAGACAAGGGGTAGGGGGGGGGTCCAGAGGGAGGGGAGATAACGTTAACTATATTCAAAGTCTAACTCCGCGGCATCTAATCAAGCAAGCAGTCACCCATTGATCTATAAACGGAAAACGGAAACGGAAACGTTGCAGAATTCGAATGTCAGTCACCGGCCATTAAAGCAGCAAGGGAGAGCAATGCAGTCAACAGAACCGGAAACACACTGATTATCGTCTTTGCATTTTTAGGTTACAAAAAAGAAGAAAAAAAAGAATTAAAAATTAAAAAAAAAAGATTGGATGAGTTAATTTGAAAGTTGGAAGTAGTTTTGTGTATGTGTGTGTGTGTGTGTGTGTGTGTGTGTGTGTATTGTGTGTGTGTATGTACCGTGTGTGTGTGTGTGTGTGTGTGTGTGTGTGTGTGTGTGTGTGTGTGCCATGTGTGTGTATATGTGCCGTGTGTGTGTATGTGCCGTGTGTGTGTATGTGCCGTGTGTGTGTGTGTATGTATGTGCGTGCGTGTGTGTGCGCGCACGCGCATGCATCCTCGAGCGTCCACACTCACATTCTCTCTCTCTCTCTCTAGGTCTCTTGTAAATTTTATATGCGTCTGCCCGCCTGTCTGCCTGTCTGTCTGTCTGTCTGTCTGTCTGTCTGTCTTTCCCAATCTCTCACTGATCTTTGATGCTTCTGATTTGACGAATTCAATTTTTTTTTCTTCTTTTTTTTTTTTGTCCGCTTGTTCCTTTCCAACCTTTACTGGATTATATATTAAAAAAAAAATTAAAAAAAAAGAAAAAAGAAAAAGCGATAACATCACCTTTGATCGCTTTCACGATTCCTCTCAATTTCCATCTTTGAAAACGTGTCTTCAATCATACGCTTTCCTTTTCCCCGTCTAGAAAACGATTTTAAAGAAAATGATAAAAAGGTATAAGTCGGTGGAAACTGTACCTTTCCTGGCTGCCTGTCTGTCCGTGTTTCTGTCGATGCATCTGTCTACATGTCTGTCTATATATCTGTGTGTCTATATCTGCCTGTGTATGCATCTCTTTTGTTTTGTCTTCTTTTTAGCTTTCAGTCTGTACATATGCTTGTTTATGTGTCTTGTTTATTAACAATAGATCTGTCAGTCTATCTACCTCTCTACCACTCTACCTATCTGTCTATCCATCTATCTATCTGTCTGTCTGTCTGTCTGCCTGTCTGCCTGTCTGTCCTTTTCTTCTATGCACAGATGCTTTGATGTCTTCACTTGCGTAACACTGAATAAAAATTAAATGAAATGAAAAAAAAAAAAATCAGAGCATTGATTCCAAGCTTGATTTGCCCAATTGAATAGATGGGCAGAGTGCGACCTTTAGATAGATAGATAGATGGATAGATAGATAGACAGACAGACAGACAGACAGACAGACAGACAGACAGATATATACATACATACATACATACATACATGCACGCACGCACGCACACACACACACACACACATACATACATACACACATACACACACACACACACACACACACACACACACACACACACACACACACACACACACACACACACACACACACACACACACACACACACACACACACACACACACACACACACACACACACACACACACACATGAGAGAAAACAGACAGAAAGAAAACAATGAAAGGAAGAAACACCAAGACCTACCTTTCAGAAGACGTGAGAGAGAGAGAGAAATAGATACAGAGAAACAGAGAGAGAGACAGAGACAGACACAGAGAGAGTGATACAGAGAGAGACAAAGACTGACAGACAGATTCAGAGACATATAGAGAGAGAGACAGAGACAGACAGACAGAGACAGAGAGGCAGAGACAGAGAGAGAAGGAAAAATACCGACATTGGCCAATACTTAAATTCCCCCAGTCATAAAGGAAATCACACAACTTTCACGACTGATAACAAAGGCAGAACCGACCAGCATCGGTTCAGAAAGCGAACGACTACAATGTGTCTCTCGCCTGAACGTTCCCTTGACTAAGAGTCACAGAAATGTCACACAGTGTTGCTGACAATTGCCGTCACGGTTCCAGTTTCCACTTTCAGTGTTTCGTCTGAAACACTGACAATAGTTCTGCGGGGAGGTACCCGTAAAGTCGACAGCTCATTGCGTCGACAGCTCATTGCGTCGACAGCTCATCGCTGTCCTTGTTCTATTTTCATTTTTGAAAAGGTGGATTTTGTCCTCCAATTGTAAATTCTTATTTGTGCTATGTTCACTTTTGGAATGCTGAATGGCGACAAACGTCCTTCATTATTGACCACATCCTCTACACAACATCCTGTATCTATACTTAGACTACATCCTCTAAACTACATCCTGTATCTATAGCCAGACTGCATCCTCTAAACTACATCCTGTACCTATACCCTGACTAGATCCTCTAAACTACATCCTTTATATCCAGACTACATCCTCTACACAGTATCCTGCATCTATACCCAGACTACATCCTCTACACATCCTGTCCACGCAATGAGCTGTCGACGCAATGAGCTGTCTACGCAATGACATGGACAGAAGAAAAAATACATGGGTGGCGCGGATTGTGTCCAGCAGCCCGAAGTCCACGCAGAGGGGGTTTCTAGGAGAAGAAGTTTAGTAGCAGTAGTAGTAGTAGTAGCAGTAGTAGTAGTAGTGATGGTGGTGGTGGTGGTGATGGTGGTGGTGGTAGCAGGTATGGTGGTGGTGTGGTGGTTGTGGTGGTGATAGTAGTAGTAGTAGTAGTAGTCGCAGTAGTAGAATTGTTTGTGGTTATGGTGGTGGTGGTGGTGTTAGTGGTAGTGGTATTTGTCTTCAAGTTGGCATTTATGGACGGAGTCAGAGGCAGTGGTGTCACTTTTTTTTCAATCTTTTTTTTCTCAAAAATTGTTTTTATCGTAACCTAAAACACTAACAGCGAAGAAGAAAAACAAGAACAAAACAGCAATGACAAGAAGAACAAGATTACAATGTGTCTCTCGCCTGAATGTTCCGTTGACAAGAGCCACAGAAATTTCACACGATGTTGCTGACAGCTGACGTCACGTTTCCGGTTTTCACTTTCAGTGTTTCGTCTGAAACACACACAATAGTACTGCCGACAAGGGGGGGCAGGGGGGGTGGGGGAGGGGCTGTGGTGGTGGCGCGGATTGTGTCCAACAGCCCGATTTCCACGCGGATCGAAGCATAATCCAATCCAATTCAATCCAGTATAATCCAATCGAATCCAATACAATATTTTGCCGTTGGTTTGAAGAAAAAGAAGTCAAATTTGCAGCAACAAACAGCAGCAGGGGAAGTAGCAGTGGTTTTAGTAGTACACAAGCAGAAGAAGAAATGGTGTGTGTGGTAGTAGTAGTAGTAGTAGTAGTGATTGTGGTGATGGAGATGATGAGGTTGGTGGTGGTGGGTGTTGTCATGGGATTGGCGTTTATGGATTGAGTAAATGGCGTCACCTTTTTACATACAGAACTACACACACACTTATGAAACTGCTTACACTCACACACACACACACACACACACACACACACACACACAACCACACACACCTATATAACCACACACACACACACACACACACACACACACACACACACACACACACACACACAACCACACAACCACACACACCCATAAAAATACACACACACACACACACACACACACAACAACAACAACAACAACAACAACAACACACCAATAAAACTACACACACACACACACACACACACACACACACACACACACACACACACACACACACACAAAACTACACACACACCTATAAAATTGCATACACTCACACGCACGCACGCACGCACACACACACACACACACACACACACACAACCACACACACACAACCACACACACCTATATAACTACACAC